>NC_136626.1:22656634-22689134 GCF_933228915.1 Telmatherina bonti
ATATATGCGCACACACTCTCACACACAGCTCATTCATCCTGATTTTCATCCAATCAGTGTCGTCGTTTGTGGCGACCACCTCGCGACGTGTCGGCCTTTCACAGGCTGTGTCGTCATCAGTCGGCGACTACAAATGCTCAATGGAATGTAGTTTTTTCGCTTAACTTGCTCGAAATATGAATATTTTACTTATTTTAAATAAATGATGCACCTCATCTACAGATTCAGATTCCAAGTACATATTCCACCATCTAATTACAAACGAATCAAGTAAAATAATAGGCAACAAGGCAAATTCCACTTCACTGAAAGTTAAAAAAAAAAAGGAAAGATGTTTAGACTGAGAATAATTGAAGACCTTTGACTACTTGACCACTGAGATAGTGTTTAAAATGTGAACCAAAGTCGTCATTTCAAAAGAAGACTTAATTTAGCGACTTACAATTGCCTCTGTGAAAGTGTGCACCATCCCTCCCGGCTTCACGTTGAACTCCACCGTCTTTGACTGCTCAGGTGAAGCTTCGGCAGGGACATACAGTGAAATCAAAACACATGAGAACAGAAACATCATTTTGTCAACACAGAAGGTCTTCTGGGAAGTCATCTCTTCCTCCTCTGGTATGTACAGTGGTGAATCGCTCGAAAAAGGAGCCCGACTAATGAGTGTCCCGTCGCCGGTGAATGTCGTCACACATTGCGTCACACAGCAAACTGAGGAAACCAAAACAAGACATCTTGGGAGGAGAAAAGCAGAAGGGAAAATAAAAAGTTCAGCTCACTGTATAAATAAATGAATGAAAAATATTAAATCAATTAATCCACACCTGCCAGTTTATGTTAAATACTAATCCTGAGATGTTAACTGTACCGCTGACATTTGTGGCCACACGATGTCGCTCTTCTCCAAGATGTTGTCTTGTCTCGTGTTCAAATTTTACACATTTACCACCGTAAATAAATAAATTAAATGTGAGTTTTTTACTTGAAAGATAAATCGTCAGCCTAGATTAACAGTATATTAAGCAAAAGCAGAGTTTGTACAATTCTAAGAAGTGAGATAATAAATGGCTGACATCTTTGTTCTTCAACACAGTTCTGAACCCGCCTGAACAACTATTCAGGAATATTTCTTCAGACCACTTGAAGGACACTCCAGTGCTCTTTTGGAGATTTTGGCTGATTATTGTTCCCATAATCATTCAAGATAATACAAAGATGAATAAAGTTTATTCTTGTGACAACCACTTTTGTGCCTGCATCCCTAGCCTTTGAGCCGGGCTGTAACAACTTGAAGGACACTCCAGTGCTCTTTTGGGGATTTTGGCTGATTTTTGTTCCCATTATCAGTCAAGATAATCTACAGCTGAAGTTGAGTTCAGTCAGGTTGAGTTCAGTCACCACTCTATTAGACCTTGAGATTGATTCTTGTTGTAAGGCATAACTCAACCTTTTCTCACCTATTCCATTACCCAAAAGGCTTCTTGACTGTAACTTTCCCATAAAGACAATTTCTGCTAAGGCTTCAATCAACAAAATAAAAGGTTACACTTAAATCTCAGGTCAGGTATTTTGCTGGTCCCCCCCCCCCCCCTTTTGCTTTTGATTAAACACATCATTTTCAAATTGGTTTATGTACTGTAGATTGATTTTAGAGCTGGAACTTTTTTAAATACTCTAATACACTTTACAATTATTAATTTAGGCTATGTATCCGGTTTTATAAGGACACACTGCACACAATGCCAAAATATGGCCAATCCACTTCGGAAAATCTGTTTTCTTTCAGACAAAATTTGTTGTCTGTGATACTTTTATATAAGTTTTTAGTGGAACAAATGACACACAAAACTAGTTAATCCATTATATAAGGATTCGTTTTTATTGATGAACACTTCAGAGCCCAGTGTCACGAGACTCACCAAACAAAAAAGGTCAGGTACAAGAAATGGATGAAAAAGGAGTGATAAAGTCGTTAATGTCCAAAATTTCAAAAGACTGTTTGGAGTCCTGGACATATGTACCAGGGTCTTTTGCCTGTAGTCCATTAACTATTTAGTAGTCAGGACCCAAAGCTTTAAATTAGTGTTTTCATATGAATATATCCACAAGTACTTACAATTTCCTATCACGTTTTTACTTATAGTACATTGGGAGTATGCACAGGTCTTTTATTGATATTATGAGTACTTCAACTATCCATCAATTCTCTATATTCTCTATGTTACATTTCAGGTTTGTGGGGAAGTTGAAGCCTTTTCCAGGGTCTTTAAAATGTCAAATATGGCAATTCATACCCCATGGGAAAAAGATAGCGAGAAAAGGTATTGCATATATATTTTAGAATAGCCAGGCGTGGTACATTTAAGTCTGTTTTATATTTTTGATGACACTTTTGTACTGCCTGGATGAGATCCAGAATGTGTGGATTTTATATAGAGATATAAAGTTGAGAGTCCAATGTGCACACCTTCATCTTACCAAATTTTTGATATGTAGCTTATTAACAAAATATTTTTCCTATATATACTTTTATATACTTATACTATTTCTACTTTTATCACATTTTCATGGAAATAGGAATAGTAATTAGTTTACGATACTGTATGTGTTTCATAATGTTATTATATTAAATTACTGCAACTAGTTCAGTGACCACTCTTAAAAGTACTAAATCTTTTGCCTGACTGCAGCTGGGATAAGGTCCAGGGCTCTAGCAATCCTGCACTGGAATTAGCATGTGTACTAAATGCATGGATGGAGTGAAACATTAAACTGTGAATTGGAGGTGGAACTGCAGTGTTTTGTTTTTTGTTTTTTTTTTATCTGACCTGGGATGTCATCAGCTCTGTTGTTGCCAGCCCACAAATAGCATCCTAATGCTTTCATAGCGACCTCTGGAGAATTCAACAAAATCTCCCTCTCTTCACCAATATGCCAACAGTTTGTCAGCTTCCCCACCAGAGAAAATAAGGGACTTATGGTTCTTATCTTGGACTTATTTTATGCAAATGTTAAAAATGTATACCGACCCTTCGCCCTGCCTCCTTTAGGACAATGAGAGCATAATCTGCTACTTTTCATCTCCATCTACAAACCAGTTGTTTACCAGCAACCAGTCATTGCACCGTGTATTAAAACCTGGTTAATGAAGCTGAGGATAATCTGAGAGGGTGCTTTGAGGCGATAAACAGGATTGTTCTCTAGAAACCACATGTAGATGACACCGATGCCATGACTAAGTGTGTGACAGATCATGTTAATTTCTGTGTGTTCAGCATTGTTCCAACAAGAACAATGAGATGTTCCCTCAGTAACAAACCCTGGATCACCAGTGACTTGAAAAAGCTGCTAACCACATATAAGAAAGCCTTTGTGGAGAGAGGAAGGGACGTATTAAAGACAACAGAAAAACAAATTAAAACAAAGATGCAAAAATGCAAGCAGAACAACAGGAAAAAGCTCCAGCTCTAGCAGAGCAATGAGAGGGCTGTGTAGTCCGGACTGAAAATGTTTTAAGGGTAAATATGAATTGTGTTCACATGTAAGTCTTTCACAAAATGTCTTATGCAAACACACTTAGGTCAGGCAAAAAAAACCCCAAAAAAACATGTAACATTCTCCTGTAACAAGTGCTGATGATCTCTCTTTTTTTCCAGAGTATTTGTATTACAGGAGACGCCAGCTTTCCCAGGTCTGCATGTATGGGTTTTCATGCCTCTGAAGCCATAAAGCACAATCCATATGAAGCATGATGGATGAACACGTTTGGTATGAGAGGAAACACCATAACATCGTCTGACACTCATGTGCAAAACCTATAAAACAGTATGAACATTTAGAGCAAAATTCAGACCCAAAACAAATGGAGGGTTTCAGCTGGACAGCTTGTCCGTCCTCTTGCTCATTTTCTTCATTCTCCCATCACCTCCCCATCCCTGTGCAAATCCACCTCCCGGCTCCAAAATAATACAATATTAGATTTAATCGTGCTGTGTTTTCACTTAGGCAGCCAGTTAGGCGTTCTAATATTTACACAGCAGCTCCAGAAAGAACTGAACAGAAAGTATTGCAGTGATCAGCTGCAGGTCAAACAGGGAAAGCCATTGAATCTAATGATGTGTAAATGGTCAGACTGAAAGAGTTCCTGTCCTTGCAGGTAAAAATTATTTGCACCACTCAGGATGTCAGACACACAGCTGTGTCACAGGAGAGAAAAATATTTGTAACATGAGTAATTTTCCTTCTGTTAGCACAAATAACTTCGCTCTTTGCTGTAGACAAACAATTATACAAAAAGCAAATACAGGCCACAGACAGGAAACATGAGCATTAAGTCGGCGCCAGTTCTTTTTATTCATGATGCAAGCAGCAAGCTCATATTCCAGACTTTACACAACCAGGAGAAAGTCATAAATATTAATACATTATTTTTGTATGTAAAAAGTTTTCATTTAGCAGCTTTTTAAGGTTTAAACAGCTGATATAAAGCAGATTCCATTCTGTGGACTAAAAAAAACTCATTTAAAGAGCCTGTTTTTGTTAAAAAAATAAATAAAAAAAAAAAGAAACAAGCAAATTAGAAGATTTTTAAAAATTATATTAAAATACTGGTTGCACACCACAAATTAATCCTAATGCTTATCATTTGACTCATTAATTTTGACCTCATACCCATTTAATATTAGTTGGTTTGTTGAAATCCTCTGTGAAAAATGATTCTGGACATTTCATTATGTGGGTAAATTCAACATATCTTTGTACATATCTCCCAAGTGAGATATGCAGTGTCCTTCACAATGACCGATCTATCACGGGCACTGAGCCGTCTTGAATATACACTTGGTCTGATCCTGAATCAGTTTCATCAGGCACAAAATTTTCTTTTCTCAAACAAAGAAGCACAAGACTATAAAAAAAAAAAATGTTTTATTTTATCTCCAGATAAACTTTCCTTTACGTCTGTTCAGAGAACAAACTGAGGACCTTCGTGTATATCTGTCTGGCTCGTTGGCTCACACACTTATTGACTAGGAGTCTCAGACAGTAAGTCCTTTGGGCACAGCCTCACAGACGGTCGGCCTGCAGTAAGAATGGCTCAGTGGATGAGCCGCTGATGTCTGCAGTTTGCAGTTAAGTTTTCCTGGCTGACAGGGGATCTGTGGAATTTCTCTTGTCCTCGCCATCTCCAGCAGGGGTGGCTGGCAGCTCTGTCCATCCTACACGCCCTGCAGGCTTAGCATGCTGGCCTTCCCTGAGCAAACAGCACCTGGAGTGATGGAGGGGGTTCTATCCTGACCTTACATCACACTCAGATTCACATCAGTGGCTCACCTCTGCAGGAATTTCTTGCCAAAGATGGTGTAGGCTAAATGGAGAGGCCATAATTGGGTAAAATGATGGGTGAAGTGGATTCAAGCTTGATGTTTTGCAAATAGATCATTTGTGTTTATGTATCTCTGCAAGCAAGTATTTCAGGCCACTAAAAATTCCATCTGCTTTTCTCAGGTGTAAAAATAGGAAATGGAGATTACCTCATTAATGCTTACAACAAACTCCCAACATAACTATGTGAAGGAGTAGAGACGTTGGTTGCTGTCTGTGACCTGATGTTGTCATACGTCAAACTATGCAAGTGAGTCAGAGAACTTTACCAATAAGAGGAGCATTCAGCATGACTCCAGCTCCCACCTGCATGTCTGCTCACTTCATACATAGTTTTTTTCTTTTAATTACTTAATTATCAAAGTTGCGTGTTTAAGTTTTTGACAACTTCCACTTGCCATAAAAATGGTCTCTATTCATGTATAAAAAAAACATTTCAGTGATCATGTTTAGTTTCAAAAGCCTTGTGGCTTCACCTTTCTGTGGTTGCAGAGTTGTCCACTCAGCTGGTCAAATACAGGGATTTAAAAGTAAATGTTGTTCGTGACAAAACACCATATTAAAAAGAACATTTTATCCTCTGGCTTTTCAACTACGTTTAACATTACAATATTATGCAGTAATGCATTTGTACTGGGCGGCAAAAACACCGTCATTAAAAAGGAAGAAAAAAGAAGGACTGTTTTCAAGCACCAGCCAGACAGCATACGTTCTAAACCAATGACAAAGTATAAATAAACCGGGTACTTCTCAGAAGTCTCACATGAAGCTATTGCCAGCTGAATTAATGTTTTTCTAATCATTTACCTGCTTTAACACAACACAGCAAACATGCAAAAAAACAGACGCATGGTGTGATGCACTACTCATTCTGCTGCTGTTTTGGGATACAAGTGTGCAAAATGATAAAAATTACAGCTACGTCTCTGTGGTCTGCTACTCCATATGCAATTAAAACCTGCGCCACCCTTCACTGAAATATTCCTCAGCAGATGTGCTATTATTTGGCACTGTATGATTTATTGAAAATCTACTTCAATAACCCCATCAGCAGTGATCATTTTGATCCATCCTTTAAAACAAGGCATCAGTCTTCAGTTATTTTTGTTTTAAAAAGTCCAAACAAACTTTATTAAAAAATACAATCCCAATTCCCAACATTTTTTAGACAGTCAAAAACTTTTCGTTGTGTTAAAAACTTAACATTTGTTCTTGGATAGCATCCACTAAAAAGAAAGAATTCACACAGTCATGCTATTACAAATACACACCTAAGACAATATACACACACACTGTGACAGCGTTCACAGTGTGTGTGTATATATATATATATATATATATATATATATATATATATATGTATATATATATATATATATATATATATGTATATATATATATATATATATATATATATATATATATATATATATACATATATATATATCGGTGTGTGTATATATATATATATATATATATATATATACACACACACTGTGAACGCTGTCACAGACTGCTTTTTTTTAACATATATGTATTCATGTGTGGTATGTAAAGTGCCCTGTGACAACAATGTTGTAAAGTGGCGCTATACAAATAAAGCTGAATCAGAATTATTAAATTCAGGGCCACTGAAAAAAAAGCACCAACTTATTTGTACAGTCTGACTGAGTGAGTTTAATCACCTTCATTTATCATTTTAAATCTCTAATACTCAGAAGTGTAATAACACTATTGACAAGTCTGCACAGCTTAAAAAAATCTATTAAAGATTAATATCCTCATAAGTAATCCAACTTTACTTTTTCCGGCTGGCTGGAGCTACGACACATCAAATGACATAAATAAAAAGAATAGTCATGACAAACAGAGTAGCAGCTGTACATTACCAGCAAAAAGAAGCTATTTAGTTCATGTTATTGTATGAAACTTTCAGTCTTCAGCAGGTCAGCTCCTGTAAAATAGAGTTAGAATGAGTGGAGCCCTTTTGATGTAATTTATTAGAAAAAGTGAAAACAGCATGTGCTGACTTACACAACAATCCTGCAGTTTCTTGCTTGGACATAGCTTCCAGTGTACCTGATGTCACATCTCAACTCATTGTTGGAGAAATCAGACTCCTGGACCAGTTGAGACGGATTCACTGTTACCTGGAAAAAAGTTAAGATCTTTTCATATGGTTCTAGTTTAATTAAATCATTGCCGGATAAATAAGTTAGTTATTATTGGAATCCCACCTTTAGGATGTAGTTGCCAGGTGGTACATCAGTGATGTCGATCCACTGGCAGTCGATGTTGGCATGATAAGTATCATAGCAACCAGGACCAAGCCCCTGAAAAAACAAAAATAAAACAACAAAAAAAACGTATTTAAATGATTCATTTCCTACATCAATCTGCTTATTTTCAGTTTTGTTGTACGAAAAGTATCAACACACAGCCTTAAATAGCGGGCCAAAGCTGAAGCAAACACATTATGAAAGAGCAAGAGTAGACTGACTTGAGTGTGAGCAGTGCATGCAAAGCGCCGTCGTACTCCTGGGTCACATGATGTGTCTTCCAGACAGAAGCTGGCTTTGTGTCCTTCAGCAACTTTTTGACCAGTGGTGACATCCAGCAAATCGTAGTTACTAAATGCTTCCATACTGTGGTAATGCCTGTATAGATAGATAAATTATTATTATGACACAACAGCAGTTTATGAAAACAACACTTGAAGGCAACATAGAAAAATTCTTAATCTTCTCACATCAACTTTCTTTTAATTCTTAAATTCTTTTAAGACTTTTTAATGCTTTAGCTGGTACCTTAAACCTCGATGTTCCCATAATCTGCAAACATCAGTTTGTGTTATTATGGATATTCTAGCAGTGAACTCACTGGTGACAGCTATGCCATTCCCATTCATGTCTGGGTTTCATTGGGAGGAAGTCTGCAGTTCCTTGATTCTTGACTCGCTGTGGGAACCGCAGCAGTACTCTGTAATCCAGATCACTCACACTTGGATGATATGCAGACCTGCAGGAAAAGGAAACACGAGAGTAGCCAACATTACCTCCAAAGTCTGAGAGTGTAGCTGGAATGTGTGCAGAAGTACTCAATAGGTACACTACACTCTACGCAACGTACACCGCACAAAAAACCCTCTCCTGCTCATTGACCTCAGCAGATATGGTGATTTACTGCAGAGGCGTGTTGTGATCTTGCTATGCTTTTCCTGGTTTTTTTTGTTTTGTTTTTTATTTTTTTACTTGACAAGGACTCCGCTCAGATCAGAGGAAGGAATCTCTGACAGCTGCCATGTGCCACTTTGCCACTCAGCTTTAGCATCCAGTCAGATGAAGACTATAGTCTTCATCCTCCAGTAGGATGTTAGTTATAACATCCTTATGTGGCACCTACAAAGGAATAATTACCTTTGCTTTCTTGTCATATTTGCAAGCACCGCCTAGTGATTTATATTTTTCACTTAGTAAAAAGTGTAGTAAAACGTTCATCTGAAGAAAATTCGCCTATCTTCCCCTGAATGGTGGATTATTAGCAGATTTAGGTCAAATAAAGCTGTGCACCTGGAGAGGCAGTTCTCCTCAGCAGCACAGCGAAGCGCATACATCTGTACTCTCTGGATGTAAGAGGCTGCTTGGATGTAGTATGGGTCAGGTATCAGATCTGGCAGACCTGTAGAAAAAAAATATACATGTCAACTGATATGTGACTGGATTTAAACGGTATAAATCACCAAATACAAACGATCTTCTACATTTAAGTCATTGATGTGATTAATCGAAATATTAATGATCAACATTGTCAGATATCAAAACCTATTTCTGCTCATAATAATCAAACAGCTTCAAATCTTTATAGACGAGCTGCGATTGTTCCTTTTTATGTGTGTTGTATATGTTTAGCAAAATAATTAATGTTTTTTGTTTTGTTTTGTTTTTTGTTAAAATGTGTATCCAAATCACATCCGCCTGCCTCACCGTTGTGGAAGAACCTGGTGCCGTAGCCTGTTCCGGGGGGGCCGGGCGCGGTCTGCCTGTTCCTGTAGTCTGGTGGGTAAACATTATAGAAAACAGAGTTCCTGTGATGGATGCTGTGGGGATCTCGTGGGTCACCGGTATCTGTTGCATCTACACTTCTACGAGGAGATTGTATGTCCACGGTGTTGCTGGACTGCTGTACTGTGGGAGAGTCATGAGGTTCTGGAGAGACTCTGGTAAGTGAGCGCACTCTTTGCGCGACCCGGCGATCTCCTGAGATGGCCCCCGGTGGGACTCCACGCGTGTTCCCACCGTCCTCAGTCAAAGTGACCAATAAAGATGTGGCAGGCGAGTCAGGGCTCCCGGGATGCACCCTGTCCAGACGGCTGTGCGTTAATTCTTGGGTTCTTACCAGTGACACATTGTGCTGTTGTGCGCCAAAGTCATCTCCAGGTGCACTCCTGCCTCCTCGTGGGACCCCACTGCCGGAGAACTCTTGAATAGAAGTCCCATTAGATGGTACCTGGTTTGCGCCGTAGCTCACAGTTCTGAGGGTTTCCATGCGTGGAGGGGACCTATGTACACTTGGCCGCAGCGCAGCGAGCATGTACTGATCTGCATCAGTACCCAGAACCGCCGTATCCATTTGATTGTGGTCGTTTTGGTGACCCCTGACTGCGCCTTCCACGTTAACAGATCTGGTTCTGGTGGATCTACTGAGCGCAACAGGCGGGTTAACTTGGTTGAAGTGGTTTTTTGTTGTCAGCAATAGTTGGGTGCGTCTCCTGCTCTGTGACGGTAAACGATACTGAGCCCCAGTGCTCAGTAAACTGTAAACCTGCCCGTTATTCTCCCACTGAATCCGGTGTCTCCACGGACCGACACGCGTGCGTACATGATGCTGACAAGTGCCAAAGGACACCAGAACATATAAGCTAATTAAAACATAGTCAAACTTCTCCATAGCTTACTGGAATTTTGCCTCTAACTGGTAAGCTCCAAGACAGACATTAGCGACGAACAACTTGACTTGACTTGGACCTGAGTGGTGAGATGGTGTTTTAATTATGATGGACTTCGTCACGCAGTTGCGCAAAGCATCACCAGCAGGAGGGGGGCTTGGTTTGGTTTGGGAGAGGTTTTCCGTCTGCAGTGTGTGCTGAAACTGTAACAAATGCCCAAAGAGAAGCCACAAAATTGATCATGTGTGAGTTTAAGAACTTTATGTCAATTTAAAAATAACCCAGAGGAACTGTGGGAAATGAATCTCGCCAAAACCAGTCAACTTGCTTTATTCTACTTGAAAAGTTGCGCAATGACTCACGAAGTTTTTTCTTTTCTTTTGTTTCAGATGTGATTTCATATGGATTGTGTTTTGCATCAAGAACAGGATGTGATTACCTGGGCAGTTGTTTCATACATCTTATATTTATTACGACACAAATAATAAAAGACTATTCTGGACTGTAGACAGGCTATAAAACGACAAGAATTTTGATATGGAATTTAATGCCCCTACTATGATGGCACATTGTGCACAATGCGCATTTCCAGAGGAGACAACTCAGGGACTGATCAGTGACTGTGCTGATGGTGACCTCTTCACCACTGGATGGCAGTGCATCCTCACAGACAGACAGACAGATCTCCTCTGCCTAATTTAACTTCATGTGAACAAAATATCTATAATTTTACACGTTTTGAAGAGTCATGAGTCCCAGAATTATTAATGGAAAGAAAAACTATATTTGCTTTAGCCAGTTATTATGAGCCATTTTTATTTTTTTACTTGTCAAGGTTACACCAATGCTAGTCCAAGGTTAAATGTATGAATTTATAGTCCAGATAGAAGTGTAAAGGCGTGGTTTTAAAACTACTTCCTGTATCTGCCATCAGATTATTTCTAAAAGTGAGTTAGCAGCTTTTCATAGTTGTTAAAGTTTAAAGTACGGTTCATTAAAGGAGTACATAGTTATTTTTTTAGTTTGTTTTTTTTTTAATATTGAAAATCTTACATACTCCACCTTTAAAGAGAAGCATAGAGAAATGGCCTGGATGAGTTAGATTTGATTTACTGTGCTTTTTTATTTATTTATTATTATTACAACAACTCCCTTTGAAAAATCTTTTAAGGTATAGACCTATCTTTAAGTATGATTAATGAGAAATATATCTCAGTGATTTATCAGACAACTAACAAATTTTGTTCCTCTCAGATGTCAAATATTCTAACAAGAATAAGCCATCTGATATATTACATAATCTGACTTCCAGAGCCTCATGGTAAACACGTTGGGAACTATGAGCATGTGCAAGTCCAAGACTCAGCCTTGTCTTCCCCGCCCCCCATTCTCAGTCATACTGGCTGCTCAGACGTGCAGAAAGACAGGTAACCTGCAGCCCTGAGAGAACAGTAACAAAGTCAACAAGCACACTGAGCATTCAGTAAGGTCAAAGTGCATAAAATCTCTTTTATGCTTCTTTGCAAAAGCATCACAAAAATACCTCAACCCACACACATGGGAAGCACATGCCAGCTTTCAGCAGCTTAAGCATGAATCCACAAGCAAGTGCGAAAATGACAGTAACAGGAGTATGTGTGAATATGTTCAAGTGCAACATGTGGAACATGATTGCAGGGTGGAGGTCAAGCAGGGAGCATCCAGGATGGTGTTATTTCTCCAGACAGCTTCTCCCTCTCAACTACTCTTCTTCACGATCTAAGTCTTTTACATAGAAAATTTCAACACACACACACACACACACTTCACGACTTTTTTCTTTCTTTCTTTCTTTTTTTTTTTCTTCAAAGCCCAGTAAACACAAAGTAGTAAATGCATCCTGGAGTCTTGATGTGCAGGAAACTTGAGATTGTTCCAACCTAACCTGTTCACCATGTTAGCACTGTTGATGGAGGTGTTTCAAGTCAGATGATCCATACAAGCTGTGAACTAACAAGGCCGGGTTTGTTCAGGAAAATGTCTAGACTGAGTTTATTTTAGCTATAAAGCAGCTTGGGATAATGAAGCCACTGTTTCACACTTGCCCTTTTGTGTGTGTTAAAACCATGATTTGCTGAGTGTGTTTATGTAGTCTACAACCCTGACACACATCATGGGCTGCTAGAGAATAATTGCATCTGTGCATCATTAACATAGAATTTTAGAAAATGATCTAAAAAGCACAGAAAGTTTGTCTTGTGTAATCTGAAATACCTGATCTGTGCCCTGGGATGTTTTCCCTGGTTCACCTCTGTCCTCGCAATCATCAAGCATACTGTTGTCATTTTTAGCACCACTAGTCCAGACCAGTGTGGTTCAGTCCACAACCACCTGTTAGGGCGTCACAACAATCACCTTGTCACTCCATTTCCATATGACAGGCACATGACACATTATATCCATCTACAGCAGATGTCAACATGAGCTAAAAGAAAAGCTGTTACTGTAATAGGTGTCAGCAAAAGGTTGGTATGACTCAGTCCTATTAAAATTCTGTTAATCATCTTCATCAATGCAAAGCTGCATGAGGAATACAAGAAGAAATGTAAAAGGAACGATTAATCAGTTTGTATATTTATAACTGAGAAACATTGTCCAGAAATGTTGCAGATGTAGTAGAAACAATCCCTAAAAACAAATTTCAAACTGATGTTGATATCCAAATGTTCCCTCAATCAAATAATCATTGAACTTCTACCCACTTTCGAAAAGTGGATACCTAAAATACACCCATTACCTGACCTGCTCTGTACTTAGCATTGGTGTTATAAACCGAGCCCATAGCAGCTACTCAGTGGTTCCTTCAGGGAAATGGCAAATTATTTTCATCTAATGGTGTGTATGGAAATATAAGTGAGAGCAGCACGTGCATTGGGACTCATGTGCTATATGTAGCGCTAATAAAGTCCTCATAGCCTAAATCTTGTGGTTAGTCTATGACCCACTCAGGCATCTGCTTGAGGCAATCTGGGATAGCTGTTTCAGGTGCACAATGCTGGAAATGTTTAAGAGGCAAGACATCCAGCAGCACATCGAGAGTGTCCTGTCTCAAAAATGGAAGCAGAGTTACACAGACAAGTTCTAATAATGACATCCAGATAATTAAAGTTGACACCAGCTCGATCATGTTGCAAGTCCAATGCACCGCTTTCTTCATTTACAGCTTAACACTGGTGGTTCATCCAACTTTAATGCTCCAGAGTTTAAGCACTATAATGTAGCAGAATAAAAAATAAATGTGAAGATGAAATAGAAAAAAAAATCATTAAACTCTAACAGAAAAACAGATATTCCAATCAAGCATTTTTAGTGATTTAGTGATTTAGTTTTTATTATATATATATATATATATATATATATATATATATATATGTATACTGCAATTCACTCCACTTTTTCTTTTTTTTTTACCATTAATTTTATTTGAACAACTACACAGAATTGTTGGGTGATACAAATGTTGATATAAATGTTCATTTTCATCTATATTTATACTGTATAAAGGTTGCAGAGATCATACAAATTCACTTCTTTTAAAATGTACATATCTGGAGAAAGTAGTCAATAAGCTTGTGTGTATTCCTGCTCCATTTGAGCATGTTATTTAGTCTGATTTCTTTTCATTTCATGTATTATTTTTTTTGTTTTGTTTTCCTTACTTTGATGGTTTTGTCCTTAACATGTTCCAAATAAAGCAATTAATCTTTCATATTGTTATGTTATATTTGAAAATTAATATGAAATCTGATCACTGGCTAATATTAAAAAATTGTTACGAATAAATTCAACCTCATAAAGTGATCATATCAAAATCTTTTTTAATTTTGTGTTTATTATTTATGCAGTGTTTATTATTTCACCTGGTTGTCTTTTTACCGTCCATTTAGTGCAATGTTTCTCAATCCTGGTCCACATGACCCCCTTCCCTGCATGTTTTATAGGCAACCCTACTTTAACAGGCTACAAAGAACTTGATAAGGAAGTTCAATATTCCAACCCAGGTGCTTTGGAGGAGGAACATGTCTAAAATATGCAGCCTGAGGGGTCCTGAGGACTAGAATGGATCAACACTGATTTAGTACAATTTGTCTTTTTGGATTAGGGTTTAAAAATGAACATTTCAAACCAAAAATCCCTTATGCTCATCAGGAGAGGATTTCTGTTGTCTGAGTTCCTCAGAACCATTGACAAATTACAAGTTAAAAAGGGGGGGAAAAAAAAGAGATGCACACACGCAAATACAGAATACAGTTACAAACTCTTTAGAGTATGAAAACACTTAAAATGATCTCATAAGATTTAGATATTTTCTATAACCTATTTTAACTGGTGTTTAAGGCCAAAATAATGTATATCCTATAAAATAAGATGTTCTGACAGAATGTATGTGTTGAACTGAAATAGTTTTTAATCCCCAAAGGCAAACTTTATTACAGTTTCTTGTATGGCAATGAATGGCCAAATGTAACTAAAAGGTAATGTTCAACTGAAAATGTAATGGTTTTAATATATACCTCTTTTGAACCTATGAGTTCTTTCATGTTTGACACATTTTTATTTTTGCATTTGAGTACATACAATAAAAGGAAACCATGAGGTCAGGAAATGCAGATTTCTTCTAAATACAAATGCACAATTCCATCTCTAAACAGCTAGACTGAGGGAATACAAATTCCCAAATAAGGTAAAACTAGGAAATAACCTCAAATGCTGATATCAGCAATATTCTCTCATGGATAAACTAAAGGCAGCTAGCATACAACCAAGTTAACACCCATCAGGAGGTACATACTGTCATGGTTTTCAGCTCTATGCAGCAGACTGCTTTGTATTTAAGTTAAAGAAAGTTAATCATGTAGAAATCAGATGCATACTAGCAAGAATTTGCATAACATGTTTCTCCAGTCTTACAAGACATTTCAGTTGTACTGAGGTCTGCTGGGTCATCATCCTTTCCAACAAGTGTATGAATTAAAATAAAACCCACAACAGAACTCTAAATCTGTTTAATGTCAATATTAAAAGGGTTTGAGTTTTTTATTTTAAGTAAAAACTGGTTTATCTGCATGTGGTACAGTTGATGTAGTAAAAACCAGAGAGATGTTTGATCTGTATTTTAACAGGAACGGATGCATTTATTTGCAGGACGATGCAACAGCCACAAATGGTCCAAAACAAGTCAATATTTTTAGAATAACTGTAGTAATGTTATGTTCCGTTCAACAATCACTTCTTAAAATTGAAAAACAAGCAAAAAGAAAAAACAAAAAAAAAAAAAACAACCTATCTGAATATAAAATGATAACTTAACATCGCCTCATTTACAAAAAGATAATTACAAAAACACAATAAAAAAAAAAAGAATCATTGAAGTTATTTACAAAGTTTGTACATATGTGGAGAGGGGTCTTCCTGCTGCAAGACAAAAACAAAGACATAAGACAGGTTTTTTTTTTTTTTTTTACAGCTTTATAATGCAAATATTATGAAAGATGTTTCTCACAAGCATTGAACATACTCTGACAGACTCTTCCCTCCCCCAAATTATTGTCTAGCACAAAACAAAGTGTGAAAGTGAACTTCCTCATCTTTCTCACCTATAAACGATTGAGCAGGTTGTTCTGAATGTCCTCATACACCATGTTGTAAATCTCCTCTTTCGATTTCAAACCATCAAGGTACTCTGCAACACAAATTGTTCATCAATTACTGATTTTGGAAACTGGCCTTAAAAGATCTCACACCAAGGACAGATCAGATCGTATAATGCTACTTAAAAAAATTGGAGATTAAAAAAAGATTGTGTTCAAGCCTAAATCAACTGTAACATACCAAACTTCAAGCCGCTGTTTTCCATTTCTTTCCTGTGCTTCAGGTACATGGGCCACACGTGGCCATCGAACAGACCTGGGGGGTCAGGGACAGTATACTGTCTCGTACTGAAAAACAAAAAATATTATATAATTAAATAAAAGCAGTCGTAGAAACTGCTCTATTGAGATTAAGGGGAGGATAAAGTCAGCACCTATAACAAAAAAAAAAAAACCCAACCAAACACACACAAAAAAACAAAACAGACATGAAACTTCAAGAACACAAAAGTTGTGGCTGCTCACCTTCTTCTTCTTTTGCACTCCTCATAAGGTATTGTGATGTAATAGCACTTGTCAAAAATGTCCAGCAGGGGCCTAAAAAGGGGGGGGGGGGGTTAAAGAAGTTAATGCACAGTAACACCTTCCTAGTAAAAAGCTAGTTAGTTATACAACTGTCCATGCCCCCTCTTATCTACATATCTCCAGGACGCTTTGCATTCATCGTTAGTACACATAGTACAGACCACCCTGCCGTCACCTTAAAGGACCACTCAGAGAGCCTCTTTCTCATGAAGCCCTTATCTATAACAGCAGCCGCTGCACAAGTCTGCTTGCGGACAGGAGCCAGTAGTGAGCATGCAAACTTAGCACGTGACATGACAGAAATAACTGGATCCTTCTACAGTTTATGAAATTCATACAACTTGTGCCAACCAGTATGGACTAGCCACCCCCCCTCACTGTAAACTGTGACAATACAATTTTCTTACTTTTGATTCACTTTGGAGAAAAAACAACCAAAAAAAAAAAAACAATCTTCCAAACAATTAGCTGTACAGAATGTACAAACCACTCACATCTCTTATGATTTACAAAAAAGGTTGATATTTCAATATTACATGTTCATGCTAGTCAGCCGTTTGGTGCAGTGCAACCACAACGAGACATGATCAAGTATCCTGCCTTGCTTTACGCGAAGAAAAAAGCAAGCCATGCAGAACTTGGAATATTAAAAATCAACTCACGGGTGGTTGTAGAGCAGGAAGCCCTCCACAATCAGGATGTGGATCTGTTCGTCAGGATTGGCTGCATCTGCAGAAGACAGGGCGACGCCGTGGGAGCGGGCAAACTTCGCTGGGTTCTCCATCCAGCCTTTTACCGTATTGGTCATTGCTTCCATGTCCATAGCTGTGATCACTGTAGGGCAAGATTGACAGACAGGAAAATAATGGAAAAGACAGACAGAACATTAGAATAGACACAAGCAAAGACTGTACTGAATTGGGAATGCGTTTGTTCTATGAAAGTTATTTGAAGGCACTGCAAACTAAACTTGTGATGTACATGTTCCTGCTATGATGCATGTAATCGTTGAGTGTGGGTTTTATTATAGCAAGAAGGGGCAGGTATGTGGATGTAAGACTAACAATGAGATGAGTCATCGGCAGTCTTCAGTGAAGTCTTACCATCCCATTGTCTAAAGCCGTCCTCCCCGACTTCTATCTGATCGGGTTTCTGAAATAACAGTCACCAATAAAACATTGCTGCAACCTTACAGCTCTGAACACTTGCAGATCTCATGCCCAAGTTGTAAGGCCAAACGCGTGAGAGCACGGGGGGAAAAAAAGGCGCATAGCAAAGAACATGCACAAAATTTAGCACGTGTAAGTACACAGATGTGAGAGAGATGAATAGAAAGCAAAAGCAGTGTGCTCATGGATTAAAAAGGTGAGGAATAAATATTTAACTTCCAGTCAAAATAGAGGGCATAAACAGAGGATTTGGGATGTTAAAGTCTGTTAGATTGTTAGCAAAAGACTGTATACACACATATTCACAGGGTAAAGGAAGTAAACATGATGGAAACAAAGTATTTTTGCATAGGAAACATGGAAATTTCCAGATCTGCTGTGGGAAACAGAGCGTGGGGGATGGGAGACACCTCATGGGAGCAACCCTCACTTTGCTCACATGCGGTGCTAATCTAATTGCAAAGGTAGCAAAATAAAAACAACGTATCAGCTTTCTACTTATTTCAACTCACCTTGAAAAAGTCATCTTGATGCACAACACAGCAGTTGGGCAAAGTCTTGATCAGTTTATTTGTCAGAGTGGTTTTACCACCATTAGTCACTCTGGAAAAACAAAAATAAGTACAATTAAAAATAATAATAAAAATCTGTTGCCAGTGACACTGGGTTGAAATTAAATTTCAATATTATTGATAAAATAGTGTCTATTGTTTACAACTTACATTTAATTGAGTCTTTATCAGCAGCACAAAAGAGTAACCATATCAGTTTAAATTTACATTATGTAATAAAAAATATGCATGTGTGGGATTTTAAGCAGTTTCACAAGGATGTACTTGTTTGTCAAGAACAAACTTTACTTCCAATAAACAAACATAGCTGTTTTTATTAGATAGCTGCCAAAATTGAATGTCAAATTGTGTGCTTTCCGTATCTAAAGGCTCGTATTTAGTTTGAATGATTATAGGGATGATGTTAATGACCTAGTCCTTGTTCTGAGATAGTAAACAGACTAAAGTTAAATCTCCCTCCACTTTTGAAGTGAGTCTCGCGGTGAATTTTCAAAAGTCCCGCTCGATTTATGACAACAAACCAGTCAAACCGGACGTGCCTTTAAACTGGTTTCTGGCGGGCAGCTGATAAAAAACGTGAACATAGGCATCCTGATCTACCGCAAACTAGCTCAAGTCTCCATTATGAGACCAGTTATTTAATTCCAACCACTGACTTGCATGCTCTCATCATTAAGTTAAATAAAACAAGACTGATCTAAGAAACGTTGTCCTGTTCAACTTCCTGTCAGTTAACAGGACACGTTACAGTTACATTAAAATACACACTGCCATATCTAAAACGACGAAAGTGTCATTTTAATGTGATGAAAAATAAACTATTAATTTTATTAAAACAATGATTAAAAAAAACACACTTACCCGCCAATCCCGATTATGTATTTCATTTTGTCCTCTTCTCTCAACAGTTTCCCTCAACGTCAAATAACGAAGGAGTCCAGCAAAAACGTAAGGGAACAAAAACACTAAATTAAAGGCTTTTTTAAAATACTGTTGAAGTAGCAGTAGCTCAAGTAGCACACCAACTAGTTATCTCCTCAACTTCTTCACTGATTGGATTCAGGAGGCAGTCCTGTTTTTATCACACTGGGGTGGCATTGCGTCATGGCATACGCAGGCACGGGGCGTTCTCGTGGTCTGACGTGGTCGTACATTTTTTTCTGTCAAGCTACGTGCCTACCCGCAGCAGCCAATCAGCTGGCACACACAGCCTAAGCCTAGCCAATCACAGCTCGCAGGATTCAGCATGTTCAGATCCTTCCCTGCACCTGCTGCGGTCCATCTAGGATTTCAGCACCCCGTACTATTCCATTCAGCAGTCAGTCCGCATCATGAGGAAGTGAGCAGCGGAAAACTGCCATTGATGGTGTCGAATAGATACATTAAAATAACAGCTGTGTCTTCTGTGATGCTGTTTCACGGGAAACTTGTGGTGTCAAGGTTAGTTACATAGCTGTGAACAGCTATTTGTTGAATAAGAACAGAAATATTTCTAACTAAATCATGGCAAGTCAGTACTTAAATGTTAGATCGTTTAGTACAAGTAGCACTACACCATAAAAGAACAACAGCGTTTGCATTCAGCTTGTAAGAGTATGTCAAACATAAAAATAATAATTTGTCATACAAATTATTTAATTTTTTGTACTGTAACGAAGCTGAAAATATTTGAGCAAAAAGTAGTTTATTCAAGTGCACTATAGGTATTCTTAATATATACTAAACTGGGGCAGCATATTGAAGTTTACTTTTTATGTACTATATCTTTATACTTAAGATTAGTTTATTAAAGTATATTTGACTTTAACTGAAAAGTATGAAGAAAAGTCTAAGACTAAGCACATTTATACTTGAACCTACATATAAGTTCATACCAAAGCTTATACTAGGCCTACTTTAGTTTACTTTTTTACTTCTTTTTGCCACAAAGTAGTAGTATCTCTTGATCCAAGTGAAAAATTAGGTTAAGCCATTAACTTGTGCTTTTCTTAGCAAAAACTCATATGATTGAATGGTATTTTAATAAGTATGCTTGAATATCAGTTTAAGTATAGCAAGAATACTATGACCCTGTACTTGTAGTGTAATAGAAATGATTCTAACTTAAAAGTTCTCTGGACTAAACTGAAATATGTTTAGGTTCACAAAAGTATACTTTAAGTATACTTTAATAACTAAATTGTTGACTAGAAGTATATGACTAGTACGTAAAAAAGTGTACTTGTGGTATACTGAATATACTGAAGTTAAATTAACTTCTAGTACACTAAACAAATGTGGACTAGAGGTATATAACTACTACTGAGGGTAAACTAATAGTTTAAGTTAATTGGTTTTAAATGTGTTATTTCAAAGCTGATTTTCAGTACTAGAGATAGTGGCATTGTCTTGTCACACACAAATTATAACTTAAAGCTTTGCGTGCGTTTGTGTGTGTGTCAGGTAAATGAGACATAAGGTGGAGCTTAGGTTTAAAAGAATTTCATTTGGACAGATATCACAGTTTTATGCATGAACCAGAGTGATTTGTATATATATCACTCTGGTGATATATATATATATATATATATATATATATATATATATATATATATATATATATATATATATATATATATATACATATATATATATATATATATATATATATATATATATATATATATATATATATATAGTTTCTAAACTCTCCTAGTTTAAAAAAAACACTATACTATTGGTGGCCATATGCAGACTGTAGTTTAGGATAATTGTCTAAATAATCATTACTACATCTATTATCTCTGTCATGTTCCTAAATTAAATATCAGTTTTACCAATATTTAATACAAAATTGCAATAAAATTATAAGCAGAAACACCTATAAAATAATAGCTTGATCAACGCTAACAAGGCAATGAAATGCACAGATGATACTTGAAAGTCTTTTAAACATTCTTAAAATGTGTTGTTGCATGGTTTTCCCTCCTGTATAAATAAAATAATTTATTCTTTGTGGCCTCTTAAAAGTGTGAAAATCTTTAGAGAGACACCTTTAGGTGTACACCCCGAAAGCACTTATTCATCCATCATATTAACTTTTAAAAACAGATTGGATATCATCTATTACATATTATGTGTTTTAAAAAATCCATTCAGGAAACATCACTGTTGCATATAATATAATTAAGTTAACATTAATATGTTTCTTACAATGGTGAGAAATGGTGTGTCACTTCTTTTTTTGCTCTTTGTTATGTTAAAAAGTCTAGTGAATATTTCCACAACAGACAGTTTTTACAGTATTATTCACATTTATGAGGGGGTGACCTTGTCTTCATCAACATAGAAATAACAAACACACCATATTTTCAGATGAGCGGTTTATTGACTCATATTTACACTCAGTTGCAGTTTGGGAATAACATAGTAATTTTGATCTGAGCAAACCTTTTACAGTGGACAAACGTAGCCATGTTATGTCTAATATAGATGTTGTGCTTTTACAGTAAAAATTAACATTTTAATTCTTGAACGGTGATATTGGCTACTTAGATGCTAACATTGCTGATGACATTGGTTGGTGGAATGAAAATTATTACAAATCATAAAAATCAAATAGCTACAATTTACATTCTTTCACATTTCTAGGTTTCCTTTTGGTTGAACAACAGGCACTCAGTTCAGCCAGCACACCGCAGCCAGAGAAACGTTCCTTCACAGACTAAACTGCGGCTGTTGTGTTGGGACTGCTTCTGTAAAGGTGATGAATATTTGATGTAACAGTTCAAAGGGTATGAAAAAAAACCCACTAAACATTCCTGTGCCAAAGAGGCAACAGATTAAAATCAGATTTTAAATGTACGTTTTGACAAACTTATTTGTCTAATTTATGTCTGAGAGATGCATATAACTTTTCTATAACAAGAAGTTAGAAAAACACATCAATAATGCTAACAATAATGCATAAAACCTCCCATCTAAAACACCATCAAATTCTGTTGTGAAAACCATTCAAATGTTTGAACCCAGAAGTGCAAATCACTATCAAGAGCATAAAGCAAATACAAAAACTAAATCCTATCTGTTTTGCCCTTTTGCTACAAGAGGTTGAAAAGATGGAAGACACAAAGGATATCAGTTTAACTCCATCCAGCATGACTCTACCTTTGCAGTGTTTAAACTTATGTTTACATCCTAGCTGTCATCCAGACCAACCACATATAAAGTGGAAAATGGTAACTTGCACACATGAGCACAATTACAGCTACATGTGTTTTTTTTTTTTCATGGATATTGATATCTTCCTTGTTGACAATTTCTTGCTGCCTGTACAGTGTGACAAAAACATGCTTTGGTCTGCGTTGATGACAAATGTTCCCATATGAAAAATAAAAGAATGACTTAAACATACATTTAATGAGAAATGTAATGCTTTAGCATTTGTTATTAATAAATAACAGAAGCCATGGTAGTTTAATGAAGATACTTTCCATGTGGTTAGTTAGTGTTAAAGTCATTATATACAAAACATGTTATACACTACCTGGCCAAAACATAAGAAAAAAAAACAACCAAAAAACAAAAAACAGTAGCTACCAAAGAAAAAGAA
Organism: Telmatherina bonti; assembly: GCF_933228915.1. Classification (NCBI taxonomy): domain Eukaryota; kingdom Metazoa; phylum Chordata; class Actinopteri; order Atheriniformes; family Telmatherinidae; genus Telmatherina; species Telmatherina bonti. Next base: position 22,679,509 of record NC_136626.1, read on the forward strand.
AGTTGCTAATATTTCTTTTGACTGTCTTCATGTCAGTGTGCATTTGCTGTGTCATTGTTTCCACAAGTTTTTGCAATGTCACAAGATTTATTTCCATCCAATGTTGTATTAATTTTTCACCAAAATCTTGAATTGATGATGGGAGAGTCCAACCACTTTGCAAAGCCTTCTCCAGCACATCCCAAAGAGTCTCACTTCAGGTCTGGACTCTGTGGTTAAGCCTGATTAATCCTTGCAACGTCATCTTGGAATATGTCTGTGCTATTAGTAATGAAAAAAAAATCCATTCATGGAATAACCTGGTCATTCGTTGTATTCAGATAGTCAGCTGACTTCATTACACGGGCATTAATGTTGCTGAACCTAAATCTGACAAACTGCTGCAACCTCAGATCATAAACTGCTCTTGTAGGCTTGCACAGTAGGAACTGGGCATAATGGGTGCATCACATCATCTGCCGCTCTTCTTACCATGATGCCCCATCACTCTGGAACAAGGCAAATCTGGACGCATCAGAGCATTTTAATGCTTCTTAGCAAACTGAATCTTTTATCTCCAGTTAGTCTCACTGATTAGTGGTTTTCTTATGGTTACATAGCTGTTAGTCTCTTTAACATTGTTCATGTGGAAACGTCCTTACTGTCACTATTAAACATACTAAGAGTTCTGCTGGTGTTCTTTAACCATTGTGGTCACTGATGACCATCATTCAGTATGTTTTTCTAATCTAATTTAGTCTTCAAAGATGATTGTTCCCCACTATCCTTCCAGTTTTTAATAATGCATTAGACAATTCATAATCCAATTTTAGTGGTTTCTCCATCTTCTGTATGCAAACGATTTGGCCCTTCCTAAACAGAATAACGTCTTTTCCACATCCACTGGACGCATCTTCTACATTGTTGTTTAAAAAATGAGAAGCTACTCTGTGCATTGGTTAAGGTGAAATGACTTATTACCAGCTGAAAGATAATAGCTCATGCAGTAATTATCCAATAGGAAGATCGTACCTATTTGCTTGGTTAAATACAGGTGGAAATATTTTGGGCCAGGCAGTGTACAAAGAATCACTAAATGTCATTTAAATCCAATGGCATATGCATTGTTTTTCACATTCTTATACATTTTTTCTAGTATTGGTCTTCCTGTCAGAAACTGCAAAGCTGATCAAAATTATTGAGGCACATGATAATGAATAATACATTACACACAAAGAGAGGCACAAAGAGAACCTCACAGAGCAAAGAGGACCAACAAGAACAAAGTATTCCCACATTGTTGAATGTTAGTACACGTGGACTTGTAAAAGAATGTCAGGACACCATAAGACAGAGCTTGACAAGGCCTTATGATACAGCAATGATGAGGTAAAAAGAAACAATGATGAAGGGATCTGTCACTTTGAAAAATGTCATTATATTTGACACGTTTTATTCACTAACACACATCAACATGCCAACAAATGTGAGCAGTTTGTTCAAGTTACACCAAGTTTTTAGATGAACATGTCATCTTAAAGGAATCCATGAAACACCCTTCAACTTTGGCTTTAAGATCTGCATTCTTAGTCAACCAAATGCTAAAAGTATGGCCGCGTGTGATAATTGAACAATAAGGGACAGTTCCATCAAGGATAAATGAATAAATGACAGTAAAACTATTTTCCCTTCTGTAGTTATAGGATATGAACCCTTTTAGGCAAGAGAAGGGAGGAGTAGTATAATAGGATGCTGCCTTCTTCATTTTGACTGGAAAATGATGACAACCAACTGACAAAACCAAGGGAAAACATTGCTGGAGATGCCTCTGCAAGACCCTGCATAGACAGAAAGAATCATTTTATTTGGATGATGAGCTGCACAAAAGATTTGCTGCTCTGGCATCATGATCAGGTTTGAACTTAGATATTGAAGATGTGTGAACACTAAAGCTCTCTGTGGTTCTTTCTGAGGATGAAATCATCTTTCATCACTACTATATATTTATTTTTATGAAAAATTAATCATTTCAAATAAATCAAACTCAAACCAACCCTTTTTTGCATTCAAATCCAGACTCACTAAACGTAGTCCTATGATAAGATGGGTCTCTTGCTATGAAGTTAAAGTCATGGTTTTAAAATGAACAGACAAAGTCATATTAACCAGGGTGTTGTGTTTAGGGATGCTTACAGGGGACAAAAGTCCTGCCACTCTGTGCCCTTTTAAGGCTGGAGGTTTGTATCTGCAGCCTGTGGAGTGAACAATATGTTAAAGGGGTGCTTGGAGTCTCGTGCAATGCTACGTGTGCTGCGTGTCATGGCTGTTCTGTTAGGGTCTAAGCTGTTGGAAGTCAGGGAGGCCATTTATTTTCAAGGCACTGCACATGGTAGCAGTTCATGTGTTGGGGGGACTGGGAACAATGGAAGAGAATGGGTGGGGGTACAGCTTTGTAAAGCATAGTGGTGAGTCTTTGTTCAAAGCATTAGTGGATGTCAGTGGCGTGGCGATCAAAGCTTAGCTCATTGTCCAGCAGAATTAGAGGTATGTGAAACTTTCAACCATCTCAGAAGTTATTTTTATTGATCACTGGGCTGTAGGCTGCACTGTGTTGCGCTTGAGAGGAAACTTAAAATAGTTTTATCTTAACTTCATTTAGCTGTTAACACTGGTATGCAGGAGATTGTCTGAAAAGAGCTGTTTGCTTTTTTAATCTAATTATACAGGAGTCACTGTTGTAAACTATATTTATACTTAATTTTCACTGGTTCAATGTAGCATTTTTAGTCCTAATCCTTTTTGTGACAATACAAACGACTGTTTTTGTGACAGAAAAACATGTTACATCTTGCTGCTGCATACTGTACATTTTTCAGTTTGCTAGTTTATACCAGTCATAATAATTCTGTCTTATAAACAGACTGTACAGAAAATGACTAAACATATGAACAGACAAACAAATCATAATATGTGGAAAAAAGTGTAGAAATGAGTACATAAATAAATGTAAAAATACACAAATATATGTTTAAATGAAAACATGAATAAATGTATAAAGGAATCAACAAATCTAAACAAAAATAATAATTTTACACACAAATAAAATCAGAATACATTAATTTATATATGGAACACATAGATTATATTTTCTATATTATGTAGTTCTGAGCATGTTTATTTGGTTGGTTGTTGCTTTTGGCACTTTTGGTCCTTCATAATGAGCACTGAAAGTGCAAAAGAATTTAAGATAACATCTGCAGAAAGTAAATGGAACACAAGGTTTGCACTTATTGTACATAGCACTTCTTAACCTTATCTTTGTCCTACAGAAAACTTTGGGACATTTCTCATTCACGCATTTACCAGAGTAGATCTTATATTTAGTAACATATGACATATGGAGTTTCAACAATTATATAATTTTAAAAAAAACAACAATTCTATATAAATATCAAGAATTATTGTAAAGTTAAGAAAATCTAATATTCTCAATTATATAAGAGTACTGTCCCAGAAAGAGATTACTAAACCCTTAGTCACATTTTCTGGTTTCTGTTATCAGTCCAATGAAGCTGCCATGCCACATGGGACCCTATGTAATCAGTCAATGGAGGCAGTAAGAATTGAGGAAAGGGATGTTAAAATGAAAATTAAATTTATTACTAATTTCTCAACAACAACTGCAATATTTTGAATAAACCCAACATAACTTTTATTGTATTTGTCTTTTTTATGAGATGACAAGATAGGATCTTTATTTATGTGCCACTCTAAAGGTATTTCTGCATTTCTTAGGTACAATAGTGAGGAGGTATGCTTATATATCTACTTTTAAACTTTTCCTATGGAACATATACATTCATGGTACTGGGATTTGTAATGTCATCTGGATTTTGATGTCTGAGTGGAGATATTGTGAGTCATGTGATAGAGCCATCACAGAAAAAATACAGGTTTTTGTTACCTTTACCATCAGACTCTGTTTTTCTCATAATCCTTGATTTACAATCATTGATTTTGGCCTGTACACAAGAAAACAAAGACACAGTAAAACTTTTATAAGGTTCATGGTGGGACAGTTCTCCTTTAACTTCATGTAAGCCAGAGCTGAATAAACTTCTGGTGTTTAAAATGTTATAACATCTGCAACGGTGCAGTACCTCTCAGACTTTTTGATTGGCTCCTGTGGGACTGACTGTGGTTCCTGTTGTCGCTGCTCTTGCTCCATCCTGCACACGTACAATTATTTTTCGCACTTGAGCTAATGTTTTGTTTAGAAAATATTCCAAATGCACTTTTATTGTCAGGCAATTAAGAGTATGTGCTTTAGACTGCATACATGGGCTAAAAGGTTATATTGTTAAAATCAGACAGAAAACTGTGTTTTACCTTTCCCTCCTGGCTTTAATCCTTTCTTCATCAAATCTGGAAAATGAGAAGTTTTACATCATGTGCTACAACCTTATATGTAGGCCTTTTTTTGGAATCAGCAGGGTAATCCTGTTTTACTTTTATTCAAATAAAATTATCTCAGATTTGTTCTCAAATGGGTTTGTATGAATAATCCTTGTAGAGTAGGATTAACTGCTGCCTTCAGGTTGAGATGCAGCTCGTTTTCTCCATCTAGTGGTCACTGATACTTACTGCACCACACACTCAGGAACTTGAACATGCTCCATGGGGACAATCTCTGCCAATTCATCCAGACTATGGATGTACTGGATCTTATTCATGAACTTTACACTGCAAAGGGAAATGAGAAAAAGAAGAAATTATATTGTTACTGTCAGGTGCATCCTTGGTACTTGCTGGCTCATCAGAAGACAGAAGAAAACATAATGTTTGAGGCTCTTACCCAGTTGAGTTCTCTTATTTGCTCATTTTCAGTTTGCCAAATTTTTGCCAATAATCTTTGCCATATTTAGCTGCGATTTGGGCCATTTTGGTCTGAGATTTGACTCATTTAGCCACATTTCATCTCACAAAGAACCAGGTATGATGACCTGAATTTAAGCATGGTTTAGTTAAAGCACACAAATTTAGTGCATGGACCAATCCTGGGATTACATTTATACAGCACTTATCTATTTCTTTTAGTAAACTGAACATGGACTAGTAAAGCAACCAAAAATGTCACAAAGACTTAAGTATTTAGTCAAATCCCAAACGTTCTCTGCTAGGCACACCAAAGTATACTTTCAGTTGTTGGATTGATGCGGTTACCTGATAAATGGCCGGGATATAGCCAGGACAGTGCGTATGAACCAAGTGGGATGAGTGATAATCAGAGACTTCAGGTTCTTTCTTAATCTAACACAATCACAAAGAAAAACCCAGTCAGTTAATGGTTATTGACTCAGGCCTTTGTTAAAAGTGAACACATATTCAAAGTACACACAGGACATCATAAATTATACAATGCGTTCTTGATCATATCCTGTTGTAAATAAAAGTATGAGTCAACCTCAGGCTATTGATAGCATGACAGACATGTCTCTATCATATCTGTCAACATCAGTGACATGTGTGTCAGAGGGCTGATAGAAAACAGTACTCAGTATTTATAAATAGCATGGTATGCCTAATAACAGTTCATTTTATGAGTTATCTTTTTTATTTTTTGTACTAAAATGTTTTTTTTGTTTTTTTTTACACAGAATATGTGATAACATTTAGCATAAAAAGAGTTTCTATTTTCTTTACCTTCTGTCAATCATTTGGTAACATTTCTTAAGCCAGCTGATCCCGGGCATCTTACTCCTTGGAGTAGCTCCATTCATGTAGATGATCAGGTAATCTTCTGCCACAAGCATCTCCAGGCTGCTCACCACATATCTGGAGAACAAAAGAGTGATGATTTTAATTAAAAAAAACCAAAACAAAACAAAACAAACAAACAAAAAAAAAACTCTGTAAGAATGTATAGCACATCCAAATACGCATGCACTGGCATACATACAGGAAGAGATTTTCCATAATATAGTGGTAATCTGGACAGCTACTGTCAGGCAGGTAGCAAGCAGAGAATACAATGATGGCATTTAGGCCTTCTCCATAATAACCTGAAGAAATAGATCATCAGATATTAATGAATAATGCAACAGGTTTTTCTTAGACAGCATTAACTTGGAAAGAAGTCATAAAGACCTTATCAAATTGAGACTGACCTCCGTGTGTGATGACCCGAAGGTAAGGTCTGATTATCTGCATATCAATACGATGTTCCTGCTCTCCAATGATCACTGTTCTCCACAGGCGCCCGTTGTTTCCATTCACATTTTCACCTGCTTCTCCCGAGGCATCAGCAGGCCCTGCTTTAGCGGAGGCCACTGGAGTATCATCTGGACAAAGACAGGTTTGGTTAATAATTATGCACTAACGTGAAGTAAATTAACATCAGTGTAAGTGCTTGTTAAGCAACATTATATTTTACCAATCTTTACTGTTTTAAAAGATATTTTAGGTTGAAAATTAGGATTAGATTTTGACTGAGAATACTACAGTTTATAAAAACAAGATGATTAATTTTATATTTACGTTCTCAATTGAAGATTTATGATTAATGTCATAATACAAATTGTAATTCTCAAGAACTGAGCGCCAAATATTTAAAAGGAGGTTTTTCCACATTTCTGATTTATTCACTTAGATGAAATTGGTTTTCAGGTGTTCTTCAAGATCAATAATCATTATCGGACAACGGTGGAATGTCATGTGACAGGTCATAACAGCCTCTAATTGGCTAAAATGTAAACCTGGTTCCTAGCTTTAATACAGATTGGGTAGCTTTGACCTCTGACCTTCCCATTCCAGGTCATTTCCATTGGTTATGAACTCCAGTGAGTCTGTTTCATCTGGAGTATCAATGTCATCCACATTGATGTCCAAGTCATCTGGTGTGTCCAGGAAGTCATCTGACAGTAGAGAACCTTCGCTTTGATCTAAGGATAGGTTCATCTCTGGGGCAACCAGCGTACGCCGTTTGCGGTGAGACGAAGACACACCAGCGCCTCCTCCAGGTGGGCTGACATGCAGGGAATTAGGAGGAGCTACAGCAAGACAAAAAAAGAGGAGTGGCAGTATTTAATGCCACCTAGCAACAATATTATTTCCTTTAATGACTATTTGGTGACAAGTTTGGTACTTACAGACTCTGTTATCTGTTAGACCACAAGAAGGATCCATGTCTCCGTACTCTGGTAGAGGTCTGGAGGGAAAATGTATCAAGGTGAGCAGCAACTGGCACTAGTTTCAAGCTATTACTTAAAAATGAAATGTGATATTGTGATCAGGATGCTGTTTAATAAATATGCCAAGTTGCTGGTTCGTCAAACCAGCTAGATCAGTGTTATCACTGAGCAAGCTCTGCAGTAAAACAGAGTGAGCAGGTGAGGATCGAGCTAGTTATAAATGTCTCTCTGGGGAGAGATGAAGATTACAGGGTTGAACAGAACACTGTGAGTCAAAGCAGAGAATGAGGGAAGGAGAAATAGAGGAGAAGATACATCATATGGGAAATGGAGGAAAAAGTGTTTTTGCATACAAACAGAATGGTGCATCTTGGTTTTCTTAACAGTAAAGGTTTTTATTTGCACCTGCACATACTGAAACAGGGAACTGTAATCTGCTTACTCAGTACTTGTTTGTGGAATATGTTCTTACCTATGGATTTAAATGTGCAAGAAAGGGCATATGTGCTTGTCATGTAGTTATTGTTTCATGATGTCAGCAATACTATTCATGCAGTGCCACAGAGGTATTGAAAAATGCACTCTAAATGGTTAAAAAGCAAAGCGATGATGAGAGGTGCAACGCAGTGTTTTTCAGCTGACTGGGATCCTGCAAAACCCAGTCGCCTCATCTTTCCTTTCGGAGGACATTGTGTGCTGCTCCTGAGCTCATGATACTGGCTTCAGCCCAGAGAAACAATCACAAGTTTGACTCTACGCCCCTGCAGTGATTACTGATGCAACATTGCCTTTATCAAAACTGAAGTTCTTTCAGTTAAAATGTGGATTTATTGAGGGAGATTTCTCTGTCAATAAAAGCAATCTCATCTCTTTTGTTCGATTTTATTACTGCATCATCCCTCGGCTAAAAAAAAACAAATAGCCAGTGATGCTTACCTGCAGGAGAGAGCACAAGGCTGCATTTATCAGACCCGTTGCAAATTAGCTTTGTGACCTCATACAGAGCTATATTTGGTTTGCATACTTGTTCCCTGTCCCCTTAGCTGACAGCAGACAAACCAGAGCAAAGCATTCCTTGGAGTCTTCCATGAGCTGCTGGGTGTAACCTCGTCTTTGTCTGTCTTTAACTAAGAACTGCCACCATTTTCCTGAAGTGGTGTTGTTGATCGGTGACTGCTGATGCATCACATGACGTAGCCTTAGACCATTTACAGACGGAGCTGCACCTGCTCCCCAGCTTCCTGCCTCCCTGTTTGAGGAGGTGGGAGGGAAGAAAAAGGAGGAGCCAAGTAGTGATTGTCATCACAGTATGCTGCTACTACTTCACTGCCCATGAAGCACTGATTCTTAATGTCCGCACTTTTTTATAGTTTTTTTTTTTTTCTATTAAACAATATATCCCTGCCTTCTTGGCTAATTTGTTTTTAAGTAAATCTCATCTGAAACAGTGATGTACAAATAATTTCAGTACAATTTCATGTACAAATCAGTCCAGTAATAAAAAAAACAACAAAAAAAAAAACAACAGATACATTTGTATATCAATATAAAATTTGAAAAAAGGAAAAGGAAAAAAAAAAAGCTTATGACATTAACTTCTTTTTTATTTGCTTGGTTACTATAGAATTATGATAATGGAGTTTAAGGTCATGCACACTAAGCAAGTGAATAAAAAAAAAAAAAAAAAGAGAGATCCAAATCCAGACCAAATTTAACACATACAATGTAGTCTACTACTCTGAACAATGAAATGTGCTGAATATTAATCTACAAATACACAGCACTGTACCACATGATGTGTGATGTGATTAATGGAAAATGCAGTTCTTCATATAGCATAGTATAGCATAGTACTTGCATCAGTAGGGAAGTTTAACAGATGATGATTACTAAGCAGAAAGTAGAAGGATCAAACCTTGGGAAGTCTTCATCTTGCCACTCATCTTTCACTTCCATGTTCTCCATTCGTAAGGTTGCCTCTGTGGTGCCCATTCCTCAGAGAGGAAAGCAGGGCCCTGGAGGAGAAAGCAGAAATGTATATTAATGAACAACATTTAAAGGCACAAGAAAAAGTCATATAATACTACCAGCACAATATGCAGGCAGCTGCTTGGTTGTGCTGCAAGAACATGTGGTTTTGTTAAACAACAAAGGAAAAAGTTTGCACTATAGCAGGATTTAAACTGAATGATTTGAAGTCTTTCATTGCATTTTAGGGGCTGAAACTACCAGAGGTCACATGGTTTTTCATCCCCTCTGCCCACAGGACCACATGTGAGAGGCATGTGACTGGTTAGCTCAGAGCCCATTTTCTGGGCTCAGTTCCCCTCAAAGTTAAATGTTATGAACAAGTTTCCTCCAGGGTGGAATTTAAGAAGCCGGTATGGAGCACAGCAATCTTTTCTAATCCTCCCTCGCTGTTCCTTAATCCTGTCACACTGCTGCCTTTTGATGTCT
>NC_136626.1:22694134-22879134 GCF_933228915.1 Telmatherina bonti
CGTTTGGTTTTGTTCTGATTAAACTTGTTACTGCGAATGGACTCATCTGTCCTCGCTCCTCGTCTTGTGTTTGGTTGGGTTCTCACCACCAACACACCCTGACAGTTAACTGAAATATAATCTTTGGTAAGCAGATATTTTGAAAGGATGCAACAAGACAGCTATTCTTCTAATATAAGAAAAAAAATAGATAGACTTTGATGAGGTATGTCCCAACTTAAAGTGTAGCTAGAATTTGCTTTTATTTTGAAACATTTGCATGTAATACCTTCTGTAGACTGACTGCAACCTACAGAGTTCTACTGCAGTCTTCTCAGAAGTTGTTCCTGAGTTAAGAGGCAAATTTCAAAGATTTGATACTTAAATTAGTGTCGTTTATAATTCTGAAGAATCTGAAGGGTAATTGGAGAAATATTGAGGACAAATATTAGCGCTAAAGGAAGCATGAAATGTGATAAGGTTACACGTTTTATGAGACGTGAACATATTTAAGTAAATGCAATCCTACAACCCCGCCCTTCAGTTACTTACATTTCATGTAGGGGTAAAAAAAATAACTCTTAAGAGGAAGAAGAATAAATTACCCAGCTATACTGCTTTCATATTTACGCACTTAAATAACGCTTTCAGATCCCTTGTCATTCATAATGTTTCACATGAGGTACCAATTTGTCAGAAATAAAAGTACTAAGGAGGCAGTAAATAAACCATATGTGCAATATAAATACTTTTGGCTTGTCTTCTCAGCTTTAGCTAAATTTTGTGCTGTGACATAACTCTGTAATCATGCATGTACCTTTACTGATGCTGAAGCTTGAGCCATTTTCTGCTTTGCTCACAAACCATGGCTTTGCTTGTTTCAATCATAACAGTAGCAGTTTATTTATCCTAGCAAAAATACTAAAACAAGAAAATAATACAATGAATCAAATATTCTCATCTTTCAGGTGAAAAATGTTGTATTGATCAACAAATCACCTTGTAACTGTTGTATACAGATGCCACAGAATCATATTATTATAGATATGAACAGAGCAGGCGGATATGTCAACAGCAAAGTATCCACTCAAACTTACTGATTTGTAATTTTGCTCATGTTTGGTGAAATGTTTGGGATGGTGTCAGAACTAAACATTATGTATTTCTGAGAACATGGTCCTACATGAGACTTTGTGAAAAGTACAGTATTATGACATAGACATTGACATTGTGACTTTCTTAATTTACTGTTTGTAAAATAAGAATAATCAACCCAAGAGCAAAACATTTTTTGCTCATCTGCTTTTTTCAAATTTTGTTTTAATCAGCTTTTTGTTTTTGTTCATTCTGAAGATAAACGCTTTTTTGATTACTTTCACAACATGTGTACCAGTACGATCTGAAGGCATCATTCAACTTTTGCTCCTGTCCTTGCTGATGCCGGAAAGCTTTGAGAGACTGATAAAATCAACTATTGTAAATGTTGTTCAAGAGCAGTTTTTAGTTTTATATTTTAAAGATCAGACATATTTATCTAATTTGAAATCATACATTTTCCTTTCAATCTGACCAGATGTGATGTAGACAAAAAATATTTTTGTCTAATATCTGAAGAATGTTTGTTTTTCCCAAAAGTATAACTGAAAGATCTATCATTAGTACCTTTTTGTATAATGCTTTTTAAGGGAAAATGTTTTTTCTGCTTAATCCTTGACTTCTGAATTTGATAAGTTGTTCAGTCAAAACCACAGACTGTATATTTTTGATGACACCCTTTTAAAGTTTTAATATTTTGTTTACAAAAACAATTTAATAATTTCAAATATTTTCTGATTTATTCTCAATGAAAAACATCTGCTTTGAGAAAGGTCATTTAAATGACATTTTTCATGCTTTCGTCAGTGTTACAGTCAGGCTCAGCAGCCAGAATATTGGGTTTCAGTCATTTAGAGATTTAATATGCTGAGTTGCATCAGCAAAGGTAGGCAATATCTGCAAGCCCCACCAAGCAACCTCTACATCCAGACATTCACAGATACAGACACTCGAGACATTGAAACTCATGCATCGCCTGAAGACTCATGCACCATCACCAGTAGGACATTGGGGAATACAGAGGGGCATATCAGCAGGGCTTTCTGCTACCAACTCCTTTAGAAACCAGGCCTGGTTATGTGTTAAATAACTGAAAGGTGATATACATGTTTGGCAACACTTTCCTTTTTCATTTAATGGGAGTGTTCCAAAACTTGCTCCTGTAGGTGTTAAAGTCAGCTTTATTTTTTAGTTTGTAAGACAATTAATGAAAGACTTGTTATGTATATAGAGCATATAAAACACATAGATAGATATGGTTTGAAAATTTCTCTAATGAAAGTTTGATAGTGATGTTAAACCTAACTGCCAGAAAAGCCTTATTGCCTTTCATCCCCGTTGTTCTTATTCTGTTTTTCTAAAATTTTCAGTGGCTTATAAAATAATTTGATGCTTATTTTTCTGTTCTTCTGCCTCTTTTCAGCACCCAGCCTCCTCCGGCCTACTCTCATCCCTCGACAGCCACATATAGTGTTCAGCAGACTTCTGCTGTGGCCCATGCAGTGACAGCATCATACTCACCAACTCCAGTTCAGGCAGCCCAGCCTGTGGCTTCAGCCTCATACCCCACCTATCAGAGCCATCCGCCGACTCAAGACTACACCTATAGACAGCCAGATCCCCCACAGCCCACCACCACCCCACAGACGTACCAGGTATACTCAGACATGGTCAGTTTCTTTTTGCTTCTTTTATGATTTATGCTCTTTATTTTTTCATTGCTTGCCAGACTTTATTTAATGGTTTTTAATTTTGATGCGAATAAAGTTTACTTTTAATGAACTGTTGCATCCATCCATGCTATTAATAAATTTTGCTGTAATAATATACTTTAATAACCTTTAATTGTATTGTGTTTTGTATATAACAGCAGGACAACTATAGTTATGGGCGGCCTGCTGCTGTAACGACTTATGACAACAAACAGTACTACCAGACAAGTGTAGCCTCGGCCCAGAGGACACCCACTGATAATTACTATCAGACTGGTGAGTTTATTATCATGGCGTATCCATTGCTACATTCAGTGTTACGTGACTGGTCTATGCTATTCTGTTAAATGCTGTTTCAGTGGAGATTAATACAACAATGAAAAATTTGTTGTTTTTTTCTCCTCAAAGCAGGAGTTTATTTCCATTTAGTCAGTCTTGTAATAGCACAACTTGGACACATATCATAAAGACGGCACCTGGATTTTTTTTGTTTCTGTGAAAACACTAATCGCATTTTTTTGGTGCCAGAGAAATGATCCCAATAATATGGTCTTTGACGTTGTGACGAGAACTTTTTATTTTCAAATTTGATACACAATTGGGCTAATGATCAATCTATTAGGAATCAGTTGGAGAGTTGACCCAAGTGTGCAGCAAGAAAGTGCCTCAGTGCCACAGATTCACACTCTGATAGGTCATTTTAATTATAACACACAGCTGGCAGATTGCTTTTTTTACCCCTTTTTTTTTTTTTTTTTTTTTTTTTTTTTTAACTTATGTTCTATTATAACAAGTGTTTTCTTGTAACTGTGATTTTTAAGATATGTAGACAATTTTTTTTCTTTTCTTTTTTATAATATATGCAACATATTTAACATATTTCATTGGGTAAATTTTGTCATAAAGAGAAACTTGTGACCATAAAGTGAACTAAACTGAGTAAAGAGACCTGAGAGAGAAAAAAGAAAAACCATATATTATTTTATATATATGTAGTATGTTTAAATAATATTGGTGCTACTAGCACACAATATGTGACAGATGTAAAAATAGCTTTGATTTTTATATATTTAGGAACTTATTGCAGGAGTGTTTTTTCTCTGCCAAAGTAAAAAAAAAAAAAAAAACTCTCTGAAATGTGTAAACTTTTTGTAATATGAGTAGATTCACAGTTTGCAAAAATCTGGCAGAAAGCTTTCCAGACTGTACGCCAAAAATAGCTTCAATTAACAAAACACTTGTCGTTTGGCAAGGATGTTGACAAAGTTCTCCTGCTCCCCATGTTTTCCATTGTTACATGCAAATCTTAATGATTTTATTCAGATATGGGTTCTGCTACAATCAAAGCAGCTGTTGCAACTTGTCCTGAAGATGATTATTAAGTGTGTTAGGTTAATATTTTAGTACACTGTCCTGCTGACTTCATGCAGAGAAGTCAGATTCCTCCCTGATAATGATGTGTGACTGAAAAAAAATCAGACGTACATGTTGCATTTTCATCAATATGTAAAATAAATGTATCTGGTGATAGTTTATCAAAATGAAAAATGTAATTTTTTGTGACTTTTCTTTCTTGCTTGCTTTCCATTGATATGTTTCTTCCCCACCTCTATGTCAGTAGGAGTGAAGACTGCTTACAGTCCAGCCCCCACCACAGTGTACAGCCAGCCTCCTCTGCCACAGAGGCAGGTGACTGCCCTAAAACCCATTGTTCCCTCCAGCTCTGTGTCTACCAGCTATAACATCTACCCAGTATCCACCAGTGTCCCGCAACCTCCAACACCAGTTTCATCCTACACACTTGGTTCTTCCTTCAGCTCCACTGGTTCAGCCACCTCCTACTCTGGTGAGATAAGACAACTGAGAAAAAGAACCTCTTGATTTTTTTCAACATTACTATAAAGTATAGGTAAATGTATAAATGTTAGTACATAAACTTTCCATACTCGCATAGTAAAAATGAGTTTCATTCATTTGGTAATAGAAAATAAGCAAAATCTAAAATACAGGGAGCCGCAGAGTATTATTGCCATTTATGAACAAAAGTACAGGTTTCCCTTGTTATAAATTGAACAATGCTAAAAGTCAAAGGTATATTTAATTAATAATAAAACTGAGAATGGCAACTGCATTGTGCAAGGAGAACCTTGAACTCCCATAGTATATCATTTAGTTGAGCTGCTCGGACAATGGCTAATGTACAGTTTATTGCAGCATACTTATATGCAGTAACTGATATTTTTCTTTGGTTTTAGCACTGCTTTACAACCTGGCAAAACATAAATACACAGTGATATCTTGCAAATTAAAAATGGAACATATTTTTCCTACAACATCTTTGTCGAAGCAGAGTGGATGCCCATCCTGGTGTTGTCCCTGGGGAATTTAAAGTCATGTTATTGCTTACATGACTGCTGACTGTTCATGTTTGACCCATTTCCTGCTAGCTTTCTTTTCTTTTGTAACTCTATCCTCAGTATTTTTTTTCTTGGTCTCTCACCCTCAGGCATTGGCTACTCCAGTTACAATTCAATAGGCTACACTTCTGCATCCGCCCCCTCCTATTACCAGCCAGCCCAGCAGACTTTATCCCAACCCCAACCTCAACCACAGCCATCGCAGCAGCCCCAACAGCCCCAGCCCCCTGTTCAGCCACCACCCAAGCAGCTGACAAGCTCATCTTGGAGTAACTCAGGCAGCAACATGGTGACAGCTCCAACTGGAAATACCTATAAAAAGCCTGCTTTTCACCAGAACAAGCTGCAGAGGCCAAAAGGACCCCCTAAGCAGCCACAGCTGCATTACTGTGATATTTGCAAGATCAGCTGTGCAGGCCCTCAGGTAAGCAATTATAAAATAAATAAATGAATCGGGATCAGTATTATGGGTCAAGTGTAAGGCATTTTCAGCTGAGCATCTCTAATGTGTTGTGCAATGCCAGGCATTTTGGATAAATAAAATTTACCCTTCAGTATGTAGATTTCATGCCAAAGTACATGTAGGAAAACCTTGAATCAAATTGTAAAAATACTTTGATTTCTTTTTCTTGGTTTAGACATACAGAGAACACAATGAAGGGCAGAAGCATAAGAAAAAGGAAGCAGCTCTTAAGGCTGGGGGCCAAACTGCAACAAGCAATGGGCCCAGAGGAGTCCAAACTCAGTTACGGTGTGAGTTATGTGATGTATCATGCACTGGAGTGGACGCCTATGCTGCTCATATTCGTGGGGCAAAACACCAGAAGGTTAGAAAAATTATGATACCTTTTCCACTCAACCGTCTTTCAGGATTTGTTATTTTTGAAAGTAAAGACAGCTGGCAAGCTCTGATACTGACATAATAGTGGTGCACTCATGTAATGTTCCATTGAAGCTGGCTGATTGGGTCTCCCTCTCTCTCTTTGTCAACCATGGAAAGGTGGTGAAACTTCATACCAAGCTTGGCAAACCGATACCTTCAACTGAGCCAGTGTTGGTAAATTCTGCTCCAGTTATCACGACCTCGACAGCAGGAAAACCTGCAGTCTCATCTTCAGCTTCTGCCACAGTTTTAACTACTTCCACTTCTGCGATGCCCAAACAGTCATCTGTAAATGCAACCAAATCAGCTCCGCCAGTTAAGAAACCAGCTCCCTCCAAACTAACAACCGTTTGTAAGTTGAATGATTTGCAAGCTTGAATTGAATGTTGAATGGGATGATCATAATTTACCTCAGGTTCACTGTGCACTGAGCATGCATGAAGCGACAGTTAAAAGGAAAAAAGTTCGATTCACCTTCTTAACTCTGTTGTATGCTGTTCATATGCATTAGAGTTTTTAAGCCCCAAATGTATAACCCCCCCCAAAAGGTTTTCCAAATTGTAATACTTTGCAATAACTTTTGATTAGCTCGATTATCACTAAAAATATTTTCAAATAAGTTTTCCTATAATTTTGCATGGAATTTTATATTGTGTTTCTTTATCTAAATGAGTTCATAAAGATGTTTGTCTTCTTTCACAGCCAATAAGTCAACAAGTGTTCCAGCATCGTCTGTAGCATCAGCAGCATCAGCAACATCAGCAGCAGTCACAGTGGTGGCAGCTAAAGTGGAGGAGCCTGTTCCTTTGTCAGTCCAGAAGATGGAGCTTCTGAGTGATGAGGACAGAGCTGGAAACCAAGGGGACATCCAGCCTGTGGGGCATGACTATGTGGAAGAGGTAGGAAGGAAATACATACAACATCCCCATTTGTGCAGGTCCCTGTATCAGACTGCTAATTGATACCTGAGGTTTATTTGTTGATAATGCTTAAATAAATTATATTTAAGTAAAATTAGACCATTTGTAGCTTACCAGAAGCAAATTTAACAGGGACACAAAAAAACAAGTCATCTTGGCTTTACAAGAGAGTAATACAAAGTGAGGACAGGGGTGTTCTATTTATCCTTTGAGGTCAGGAAGAATAGGGATTGGGATGTACATCCAACATGTTGGCATCTATGGTAATTTATGGTATAGTATCCTACTGTGATCATTGTTTGTTTTGGTGACAATTTAGACCAAAAGATTGTTTTTCTTTGCTGTTTTATCGGGTGCTGCAGCACCTAACATAATAGAAAAGGGGGGAAAAAAAACTGGAGTAATTTTTCGCCTCTTTCCTTCTTGGAGGAAGAGAGGTCACTGCTGAATATCAGAACTAACAATAATGATAATTCTATAAAACCAGTGAGCAAAATGTCTAGACTTGTGTAATATCTGAATTATACCTTATGTAACTCATCTAGTTTAAGACCAGAACAAACAAGATCATTTTTATCGATATGACTCTTCAAATACTTTGATTTTTGACGGTTTTGTTTGTTTCTCTCCCTTTGTATATGTTACAATTAAAAAGACCTAAAAATTAATCCATTAAACTGTGTCTTTGCATTGCTGATGCTGTTGTTGCAAGTCAAGGTAAAAGTTTTCCCCCCTGGAGATTAAGATGAAAACTTCAGTATTAGAATTGTCTGATTTAGTTATTCTGAGCTACTTACAACTAGCTTCTCCAAAGTTTAGCTGTGGGGTTATTTTCCAGTTTAAAGCTATGCAAGTCCCACATCCATCTATTTGTGAATTGGACATGAGCGCCCAAGGATTTCTAGTTTAAAAACTGATCAGCTGTGTAAATAGGTACTCTCACCACGAATCAGGCAGGCAAAGATGTTACCATGACAACCATTGGTAGTTTATCTTCTTGTTGTTCCATGTCCTGATTTTAATTAAACAAGGGTCCACATTATTTATCATGCCGATTTTCTGGAAGTAACTTTCACTGGCCTCGTTGGTTGGCGTGTTGCTTTAAATCCCCTTTCCTTGCCGGCATTCAGCGTGCTTTCTGAAACAGCCCTGTCCCACGATGGAATAAATTTTTGTTAGCATTGCAATAGATGCCAACATAGCACATTTGACCCATGATGCTTCGTTACACCTATTGGACATGTTTATTTATTTGGAACAGCTTTTTTCCCCTCCGCACAATCCTTATTTATGGAAAATAAACTTGCTGTGACAAAATAAACTTAGATGGAAAACAGAACAGTGGTGTCTATTTCTAGTTCTTTTGGACTGCTATCCAGCAGGTTATTGATGTTTCCTGCTCCAGCACATCAAGGTCAGATTAATGCAAAACTTGACATTGAGCTGTTGGAGATCTGTTCATTTGAATTAGGGGTGTTGCAGCAGGACAACATCTAAAACCTGCAGGACACTGGCCTTTAATGACCAGGATGGAGGATGCCCGATCTAAAACCTGCAGAACTGTCGCTATTGAGGATCAGAACTGGACAACCTTAAAATAAACTCTTCATAGCTTTATGATCAGGCTTTTTGTGTACTTTTGATGCACAACGGTTTTTAAATGGGAAAAAAAAAGCTAAATTTGATGGAAACATGTCATTTTTTAAAAATAATAATGATCTAGATTGTTTTTGTTGAAGTGTGACATTTTTTATGTGTCTGTACCTGTACCTTTCAGGTACGTAATGATGATGGAAAAGTGATTCGATTTCACTGTAAACTCTGTGAGTGCAGCTTCAATGATCCCAATGCTAAAGACATGCATCTGAAAGGAAGGAGACACAGGCTGCAATACAAGGTAACTGTCTCAAAGCATCATTGGGCTACTTTGTAGCTCACTTGGTACTTCAGTTATAATGTAAAGTAATAGTTAAAACGTGTCTTTATTTTATTTAAAATGGGGTATTCAGGCATCATCTAATAACAGGGAGAGATGCATGGACTGGTTTTACAGACATAACCGAATGGTTGCTTGGTCTCAGCAGACTTTTAGCTTTAGTCTCTGTTCTCTGATTTCCCCTTTTTAAGTTACTTCTATTTTATTTCCATTATAAGAAGAAAACATATTCATCATTTGGCTTGTTACACAAAGAAAGTTTAAAACTGTTTCCTGAGAGCCCATCCAGATTTCACTAGTGACACTCGATTGTCTTCATGGTTGAAAGCAACTAAAGACCCACGTATTGTCCCCTGGAGGAGTATCTGTATGAAAACTCTGCAGTTTTGTAAATGTAAACACTGATTTAAATCAAATCAGGTTTTCAAGTTGGAAATGTGAAATGAAGCTCAAAAAGAAAATAAGAAATTATATTTTATTACACTGTCCCTCTTCAATGCTGTAGTACTAGGAAGTGGCAGGACAAGATCCAGTGTGCACGGGCTTTAGTTACATTCCCCTTAAATTTGTTCCTTTCTCTTTACTGTCGCCCTACAGAAGAAAGTGAACCCAGAGCTACCTGTGGAGATTAAGCCCAGTAACCGGGCCAGGAAGCTACAGGAGAGCAAGCTAAAGAAGCAGAAGCAGAAAGCGGTGCTAAAGAGACAGAGAGATGATGAGCAGCGGTGGCACATGGAGATGAGGTCAGTCTGAACTTTTCATCACCCACCTAAACTTGTTCACATTTTTATGAGGGATGCAACAGAATTTGGTAAAATACCAAACTGTTCAGTCTGCCGTCCATGGTGCTGGCGCTTCAGTTAATGCTTTGCAGGGCAATGAGTGTGTGTTCCACGCAAACTAAAGCTCGCCCCTGCAAATCGATGTCCAATCACTGTTGTGCCCCCTCTCCCTCACTCCTCTCACAGGGACTTGGTTGTGGCTTGTATACATACACACACAGACATGCGAAAATAGCTCTAGCAGAGTAAGGAGAAAGAAGTTTAAAGATGCGCTGGCTTCATTCAGATCTTTAGTGTGGGATCATTTCGGCTGTCAAGCACAATGACTTGGGATTGTTCCAGTGTGCTAGTGTTCCTAGGACAGCCAAGAGATTTATTCTTTTCATATATATATATATATATATATATATATATATATATATATATATATATATATATATATATATATATTATGTTATTTACATCATATCGTCATTGTTATATTGTTCATTACAGAAAGTGCTAATGTATTTAGTACAGTGTTATCATTTGGTCTTACTGTTAAATTCTTTTTTGTTGATAAAATAAAAGTATAACTTTGCGATTAAAAAAAACAAAAAACAAAAAACTGTTTTGTTTACACACAACGTACGTACTGAAACTGTGGCCCAAAACCGAGGTATGGACCGTGTCGTGTACTATCTGTGTTGTTACACCCTTTATTTTGACATCCATTCTCAAGATTTCCTTTGTTAATACCAAAGAGACAAAAGAAAGGAAAAGATAGAACAAGCTGCATTCAAGCATGTCCTGACTGTTTCTGACTCTGGTCATTCGCATTCTCTTCTTTTTTTGTATAGTAAAACAGAAATTTTTCCAACTGCCAGAGGAAAATTAAAATAGATTAATTTATGAATCACATGTACATAATAAAGCCACTTGTACATGTACTTTTGGCCTAATGTACATGTACATATTTCCAGTGTCAGTGATCTAGCTTCTCTTTCACTTTGACCTTAGTGATGTCGTGCATTGCCAAATTTAATTCTTGGTTTGCACCTTCACTTCGCTCGCATAGCTTCCTGTGAAAAGCTGAATGTAGTAAAACTTTTTTCAATGCAGCAGTAGACGAGCAAGCCAGTCAAAACTTTTTGACTAATTTTGTGAGTGAGCTCTTGACAGATTGTCACTAGAGGTCCAAATATTATGTCTGGCCTCTGCTGAGTCTTTGTGAATCCTGCTTCAGGATAAACTTTAATGTATTTACTGTTTGTGAATCCTGTGAACTCAGCCTTCTTTGAGCTAACAATATTTTTTTAATGTCTAGTTTGTATTATTAATAGTACATGTAAAAATATTGGAAAAAAGATCCCTGTCTTAAGAACTTTGGTGTAACCTCAACAATGTTCATATTATCCCCCGTTGAATATGTGATTTATCGTGCATGACATGAAACATCATCCTCTTTCCTGCAGGCGATATGAGGAGGACATGTACTGGAGGAGGGTTGAGGAGGAGCAGATGTACTGGGGAGACCAGAGACGAAGGATGGCTCCTCCACCGCTAATGAGTCGTCCCGGCATGCCAGTGCCCCCTCTGCTGGTAAGTGTTGCAGTTTTGTTTTTCTTCATTCATTTTCTGCTTATATTTATTAATGTTGAAAACAAACAAATAGGAAAAAGCCCTCATGGGGAAGATTTTTTTTTTAATATTGTGACCAGTCGCTCGAATTTCCCAACCCTCTTTTTAAGACTTGTGTGCGACGACCTGATTCTCCTGATGACCGTTACATCATGGCCAAGCACTCCACCATTTACCCAGTAGAAGAGGAGCTTCAGGCTGTGCAGAGGATCGTCTCCCACTCAGAGAGAGCTCTCAAACTGGTTTCAGACTCCCTGCTTGAGAAGGAGAAACTGGCTGTTAATACTGCTGCTACTGAAGGAGTAGATGAAAAGAGGTAACTTGTGACCTTTTGTGATTAAAAAAAAAAAAAAAAAAAAACTGCAGGGAGAGATTTCATTTCTTTCTGTTTCATTACACCTGACACATCTAGACAGCTTTAGGTGTGTAGGATTAAGCATGTTTAGTGTATATATTTTAGATGTAATGTTTGTAAAATCTTCTCTGCAACCTTTCTCCTGACCCGTTGCGATTTCCTTCAGTACTGAAAACACTGCTCGGCTGCTAAAAGGTGTGATGAGGGTTGGTATCCTGGCCAAAGGCCTGCTGCTTCGTGGAGACAGAAATGTGGAACTTATCCTGCTGACGGCAAAGAAGCCCACCATCTCATTACTGAAGACCATTGCTAAACAGCTACCAAAGGAACTGGCGGTGAGCATGAGAGATTTTCATCCTCTGTACTGTTTGAGAAACTGTGTCAAGGAAGCATTGTGGAAAATGAAGATTAAAAAAATCAGCATTCTCACATTTAGGTTGATTAGGACTTGTAAAGTTTTCTTATTACTGTTGGATTATCAGCTGGAATCAAAATTCTTAGAAAAAGGCTGCATTCATCAGTATTTTCCATACTATTGGGAATAGAGCATGAGTTCTTTCTGTTTTTGACTTGTGTCGTTAGACACGGATACCAAAAGACTGGAAGATACTGCTTCCAGTTACACAGCATCATCACAATGATGCTGTGTAACAAAACTGGAATCCAGGTTTTCCACTGTTATTGCATTTTTTTTGTTGGGGAGAAAGGCGTATTCTCCCAACCACTTTACGTGAATGAAAAATATTATTGGTACAATACATCTTAATTGCAGTAATGTTCTACACTAGAGCAGTTTATTTTCAGTGATCATGTATGACTGTCAACCATGACCTCTCATAAGCACAGTGTGTCCTCCACATATATAGCAGAAGTGATTGCATCCTCTTTAAATGTCACTTATTGTGAAATATGTCAAACTATATCTTTGTTAAAAAAAAAAAATTAAATCCTGAATTAATGATACATAATTAAAGTTTTTATGTTTAGAAATATCGGCTTCAAAGTAGAACCTCCATCCAGCAAGTGAACATGTAATACAGCTGTAATCAGTGGCACAGAATTAAGAAAATCCATAAAAAAAGCAAATTGAAGTTTACCTGCAATTTCTAAGGAGCCAAAAAAAAGGAACATGGATATAAAAATAATCTGTAAACAGCTGAACTTTCTCAGTTTGGGACCCCTTGGGCCCCCACAGAATTACCGTTGCATACCTGAAAAACCTGACAAAAGTGGAAAATAATAAAGAAAAAGACCATTTTAAGCTTCACATGTGGTAATCTGAAATACTTCAATTTAATAACAATAATAATATATAAGCAGTTTCTTTAAAGTGATTGATTTTCTTAAGCGATGTTAGACAGGCTGCAATCACTCCTGTTACACAAATTACTATTTGGTAAAATTATGGATGCAGAAGTCTTCATAGTGGGAATAAAAATATTCAGTATGAATATCCAGTTCAGAAGCAGCCTGTGTGATGCAGTAAAGCAAAAACTGACAACTCTATTTTTCCACTCGTTGTTGCCGGAGGATTCTAACCTTTACTGTAAACCTGTAAGATCCCTGTTGTTGAGATTTTTACATTTTCACAAATGAAACAATTATCCCTTTAGCTGCAGAAGAAAACCATTTACATATTAATCATGGTTTATATGTAAGGCGAACATGAGAAAGGATACACAAATGTGTAATGATGTCATCCCTAACTTTTCCTCCCTCTGGTTGTAGCTGAATGAACTTGCATTGAAGGTGTTTTTTGCTGATCTTTAGATTTACTGCCTGGTTATGACACCTGAATCCTACAGAGTGAGATGGGACTTCCTTTCATTATTTGCCCCTTTCATATTCTAAATTTTAATGTAACAAAGTCAATCATTCAGTTTTCTTTTTACTCTCTTTGACCTTATCTGATGAGGCAGCTACACCCCTCTGACCTTTTTCAAAGATCTAAATGACAGATTCGCAGTATTGCCCTGTAAACTCACCAAACAAGGCTATTCTACCCCTACCCTCCTCCTCCTCTGTAGTGAATAATCCCAAGTGTCCTTTTAACCGGCAGACATTTTCTGAAGATCAGTATGAGGTGCAGGCTCACCCCGAAGAGGCGAACATCGTGATATTTTCAAGCAAGGAGCCCAAAATGCAGGTGACCATTTCTCTCACCTCGCCGCTGATGAGGGAGGACCCTGCTGCTGAGAAGGACAAGCAGGCAGAAGAAAAAGCGGCTGAGAAAGGTTAGAGAAGCCAAAGCTTTCAATGCCAAACAACCAAATGTTAGTGGTGTGTGCAATACACTAATATCAGTATTTTTACCCCCTGCTCCACCCTTTACTCTGAAGCACAGCATTTTTAAAGCTAAATAATTAGGTCAATAAAAACAAGTGGGACAGTAATTAAGCCCACATTTAATATTTCTTTAACCCCCAAGAATTAAATCACACATTCATTTGTTCCACTTCTTCACCCCCCCCCCCCACCCCCCCCCTTCCCCCCTTTATTTTTTTATGCAACTACAGTAGTCCCCTGTTTCTTTTACGTCCTCTCCAAAGCAAAAAAAAAAAAAAATCAAAAGCCAGGCTCTCCGACCTTTCTGTGCCACTCGGGTGTGTGTTTAATCTGTGAACACATGCTCAGATAAAACCTTAGGAAGCTCTGATAATAGATGATCACTGTTCAGTTAATACCCAAGGATGAAAATACTTTACGTGGTGACATTCTTAACATTGTTTTCACTGTAATCTTCCTTTATAGATTCAGGAGATGTTTTTTGCTATGGTACCTGTGTGGGGAATTGTTGAGGTCCAGCAACTTTCCATTCTCTTGTCTGTCATCACTGCATTATTATGTGGCATTACGATAAGGTGTTGGAGTGTGACTGTGATCGCATCACAATGATCAGCACTGAAATGTAATATTTAGAGAAAATGACTGACTCCACTGTCATTATTTCCCCCATTCAACAATGAGGATAATGGCTTAAGATCATTGTGCTGCATCTACTCCTCTACCTGCTTCAGTAATTGTCAGCATCTTAATGTGTTCTCTGGTTTTTTTCCATTTTGAAAACATGGCAGAGATGTTTTCTGTGGTTGTTGTCTTTTATTTAATTTGATATTTTATGTTTTTGTTTGGGTTTATTGATCAGTGCCTCATTCTGTATCAGCAGACCCTGGCAAGCCAACAGCTCATCTGAAGACCACACTGATACACATACCACTGATTAGGGTGAAAATAAACCTGCTGTTTCATCCCTATTTATCAAGCTTTTCACTGTTGGGCCATCCTCCCATTTGCTGGTGCATTTGTTAGAAAGACTGGCATGCAGCTAAATCGGAACTCCAAGCTCTGAGAAGTGTGATAAATGGAGGTCTTTGATTAAGTGGTATGGTAGTGTAGGCTTCAAAACAGAGGCTTTGTTTTTATAATTTCTTTACCCCTGATTAAAGCTAATTTAAATTGTTCTTGATGCAATTTTCTTAAACAGGGAAGTTTGGAAACCCCCAAAGACTTTGCTTGCGACATAATGCATCATTTAAACCACATTTAGTCACTAGGAGGAAGCTGTTGTTTGTCACATTATCTAATCTCATAAAAATCTTCCTCATCTGTTCTGTTTATGAGAACTTCATACAAGTCTCATAGAGAAAAACAAATTTTATTCATACTGTTATTAGGTTCATATTAGCCTGTGTCATATGGTTTAACAGATCTGCTTTTACTTTTGTTGATTTAATGTTTATGTCCTTAAACACTGGGGCACAAGGTGAAAGAAGGGGCCTCTACCTCCCTGAGAAATGTCATTTTACATTCATATCCAGTTTTAAGGAAGATACCTCACACTCCAACTGATAAATTTATAATTCAGTGGGATAAAATTGATGAGTGAAATTGATGATTAAATTGATGAGATAAGTTCAGCCATGTCTAACAAGTTCTGATCTTTTTGTTTATGAGCTTGCTGTTATCAAATCCAATGTGAAAAAGAGGAAATCCACAACATTGGGAGCATAAATGTACTAAATTTTATTTTAGTTACTATAGTTGCACCTGAAAATCAATACAGAACCTAATGGTGAAAAAGCTGAAATTATATATTTTCTTTAACTTTGTGATAAAATGTTTCACATAAAATTGTTAATTTGTTTTTAGTAGCAGAATAAATAAATAACTTAGAAGCCACAAAATAAAAGACAGGGAAAAAACTGCCAAATATTGTTTATTTATCCATCAGTACATAAAATCAAAACTTGGAGGGGGGGGGGCAAATATAGCAGATATTTCAGGTTTCACAGTCACACTGCTGTTGTTTGATCTGCTTTAAATGGATTGATTGATTATTAATTTGATCATCTTTAGCTTTTGCTTGGCAACAGCACCATAATCTGGTTCTAGGGATAGTTTACCACAGTGTGAACACTTTGCACTCCAAAGAATTGGACTCTGGTCCACTTGAAAGCCAAGACCTCGGTTCACTTGCAAACGGACTATCTGACCAAAAAGAAATTGAATCAAGAAGAAAAGAAAGCGATGCAGATTTTTGCCAACAACATGCGTTCAGAAAATGCATGTTCTAGACATCGCAGTATTACCCAGAAACCCTACGAACAGAGCCCTTCACGGGTGTAATTTTTCTGACCTGCACCCACCCAAACCCATAGTAATGATGAAACCCGACCCGTTTATGTATAACCCACGACCTGACCTGCATGTTATCACATGAAGTAGTTGTAAATACACCCTGTCTCTCCTTCATTACATGACTTGTTTTTTATTTGTTTTTATATTTAAGCTGATCTGATTTGGGTTGTTTTATCTACTACTGTAGCCTCCTGATTGTGTCTTTAGACTGTTATTTTGCAGGTGGAGGCTCCTTCAGAGAGGAGAGAGGGTGGGTTTACTGGATTGGAGATGATAATTAAGTGGGTGGTATGTGTTATGACTAACATCCACATAAAAAATGCCTGACCCCATGCAACTCATTGCCTTGTAACTAGATAATCCACATAATCTTCTTCACCTATTTGTCTTTTTAATGTTGTAGCTGATATTATCTAATGGCCTTTTTCACATAGGAGACATTTTGACTTGTCAGTATGGGAAGGGATGGCAGGTGCTCAGGCAATAGAGCAGGTTGTCCTTAAGTTCAAAGCCTGCGTCGTCCCAGTGAATATGTTGTTGTGTCCAAAACACTTCGCCTTCCTTGCTTTCCTGCTTCCAGTGTCTACATCCCTGGTGTAGGTATGTGTGAGACTGTTCGGTTGTGGTCAGGGAGACTGGATTCACTATGTTTCTATCAGGCTGCAGCTGTGGCTACATGCGTAGCTTACAACCACCAGGTTAGGGACTGATAAGAGTGTTCACACAGTGGGGATGGAATGAATAATAACAGTAAATGTGCTCAAAATGTGCTGCAGAAAAAGTTCAGATGCAATAAAACTGACCTCTGATTTATTTTAAATGTTCAACTTAATGATCATGAACTGAAGCGACTAATCAAAGATGCTATTAACTCTGTTAGCATCTGGCTTCTCTGTGTTTGCCAAATCAAAATGTCTTTCAATTAAAAATGCCAAATTAAGCCATAAAATGGTGGGATGATTTTTTTTTTTTTTTTGGACAATCTTAAACTAAAAAACTAAAATACCTGACCCGTCTTACTTCTGAATGGTTTGGATCTCCTTTTTTTTTTTCTTTACATGCACCTGTAACCCACCACTGCAAAGGACACATTTATCTTTTCTTTTTTTCTTTGAACTACTTGTCTCAGTCAAGCTGTAAGTCAGACACATCCTGTTCCTCCTTATTTTATGCCTGTCTTCCTGTTTTTCATATCTCCCCTTCATTATTTTTCTTACAAAACTGAAGTTGTTTTCCCACATGGACAGAGCAGAATATTTTGGCACTCAAGTGCATGTGTGAAAGCAACTTAATAGAAACTTTAGATCATTTTAAGGGTTGATGGAAATGTCTGCTCACAAGCCACATGCAAGCTTGCAGTGTTACTCTCATCAGTGGCCGTGCATCCACAGTCACAGCACGTGGTGATCATGTGGGTTTGGCTCTGGTTTAAATGTCAATCATAAGTCTGAATATCCCATCCTCAACAGGTGTGGCTGAGAATGATTCCCCTGATCTTCTGAATAAGGCGAAATGTTTGGAATACCTTGCAGCTCTCCGTCATGCCAAATGGTTTCAGGTAAAACTTAACGGAAAGCATATTTTACTGATCTTTACAGTCTCACATGGTTTTTCTCTTTCTGATGATGAATTGAAATATCAGAGAGCAGCAAGAAATTCTTTCATAATGATTGGTCAGTGTGAGAAACATTCAAGTGTTGCTATTTATCCTCACAAAACTCTCATTGTAACCTGGAAACGAGCCAGATTAATCCTCAGTGGTACCATATCTCAAGCTGTTGATTTAAATTTGCAGAGATGAAATGGCAAGCTGCACTGTAACTGTAGCTGTAAAAATGATGTTAGTTTAATGTTGACTGTGGGTGAGCTTGTCAGAAGACTAGAATTTAAATGAGGATAATTTGTTGCATGTGATCTGACTTTCTCCAGGCTCGTGCAAATGGGCTGCAGTCCTGTGTGATTGTCATTCGGGTGCTGAGAGATCTATGCCAGCGTGTTCCTACCTGGGGGAAGATGCCTGGTTGGGTTAGTGCTTTCCCTTGTCTGTAAACGTTATCCGATGTTTAAGTTTGACCGTCAAATATCAGTTTGTCTCCACAAAAAAAAGTAGTAACTCTGCTATGGCTTATGCACATCAAATGTCAGATTTTGAGGTTTTTTGAGAAGTCGAGATCGGGAACAGTAAAGGTTAAAAACAGTAAAGAGGATATTAGACTGAATAAATGCAATGTGAGTGTAAAAATTATTTCCATTCATTGTGTGTTTCCCTTGGTTTCTCTCTGCAGGCAATGGAGCTGCTGGTGGAGAAGGTGATCAGCAGTGCAACAGGTCCACTCAGCCCAGGGGAAGCCATGCGCAGAGTCCTGGAGTGTATCTCTACAGGCATCCTGTTGCCAGGTCACTCAGTCAAATATGCATAAGTTAATGAAATCAGAAGTAGATAAACTTTTGGCACATGCTCATACATAGCTTAGTTTAGTTTTTACTTTGAGTTCTTTCGTCTTTGCCGGCCTCATTCATTCTACAGAATAACTTTACCTTCAGCTAGACTATATATAAAATAAATGATCTCCCTCAGTTACTGTTTTCAGTCACATTCATTCTTCTGTTTTCTCTTTTCCCAGATGGGCCAGGTTTGATGGATCCCTGTGAGAAGGATCAAACAGATGCCTTGGAGTGCATGAAGCTTCAAGCCCGGGAGGACATAACTGCTAGTGCACAGGTGCACAACCATGGGATATTTTGTCCTGCTGGATATGAGAATGTGTGTTTTCAGCTTACAGTCTGTTTTTCCTCTGTTTCCAGCACGCTCTGCGGTTGCTTGCTTTCCGCCAGATCCACAAAGTCCTGGGCATGGAGTCGCTCCCCGCATCCAAAGCCAGCGCACGAAACCGCAAGCGACGACGGGACATCAGCGACATGGGTGAAGGCGAGGGAGAAGGCAAAAAAGACAAAAAGGAAGAAGAAGCAAGTGGTTGACCTCTGATTCTGGTGCAGAGATGTTTGCTAGTTTAGGGACTGGTAGAATGTCACACCTTTAAACTTTTGTTCTGGATACTATCTTAACACTCAGCTACACCTGTATAAATATAACTCTGACTCTACATGTTCATATATGTTCACCCTTAAGAGGCTTGGGGCTGACATTTAAGGATATTTACAACAATTCTTTGACCCATATCATGATTTTATGCAGATATAAGGCAATCTAAAAATTGCAAAGTAAATTGGTTTGGTAAAAAAAAAGAAAGTTGAAAGCTACAGATTTCATCCTTCCATGACGGTATAACAAGATGAATTCCTAAACATCCCTACCGTCACTACTGCTCTCTGTCATATGAAATCCTCCTGTACTGTTTAAAGATTAGCACTTTAAACTTTTTAAAAAATGTTTCTCTGAGTAAAAAGCTGCTCTTCAGGCCCGTTCAGTTTTACCATCCAACTCCTGAGGACTTACTGAACTAATACTGCTGCTGAAAATGTTCAAGACTGGGGCTTTGAAGCTGTAAGACTGATTTCAGAGAGCACTTTAAGGAGCTTCATGTATACAGTACTGTGATGTTCAATGTGCCTACAGATGACACGTCAGAACCAATAAAACAGTGTGAACTTTTCTGTTTATTTTTGCTCCCCCTAAAGCTGGAAAGACATCCTATTTCATGACCTGGAGGGAGACGAGTTTTTGAACGCACACCAAAGGCCCTTCACCTACAAAACAAGGCAACTGGAAAAAGTTGACCCAAACCTAGAAGAACTCCCCTTTAGAGGTTTTCTGCAAGGGTTCACACTTGAAAGACTATGTCTCTGAGGAAAGAGGCCATAAATTGCACAGTGCATGCTGAGGGAACGAAGCACTTAAGATACTGATGATGTATGCAGCCATAGTTTTATCTTTTGAATGATATGCCTAGTCTTCTTTTTTTCTTCCAGAGGATGCTCAGCAGAGGAGAGAAGTCGGAGTACAAGACTGAATATCTGCTGTAATGATCAAATGAATTGCTTTCTTCCTTGTGCCTGCATCATGTGTATTACAGAAGGCTGACTTTGGGAGGGGGGGGGGGGGCAGCATATATAAGTTGTTGTGTGTGGTTTGTATTATGATCTCATTTAACAAAGACGTTGGGCTGCCAACTTGGGCTTCATAGCTGGTGAGAGAGAATTACTGTGCATTTTTAGGTTAATATTTGTTTACCAATACTCACATATGAGTATTTCTTTATGTTGTTCCTGAAGGATGTTGCATTTTGTTTTGTATCGTGTAAACGGGAAGTGTGAACGTTGTTGTCCTATTATTTGAATGTCTTTGTAGCGTTGCCTATAATTACGGGGGGATATTAAACACACTTCAACCATTTAGTCTCTGGGGTTGGTTTGTTCCTGAAATGGTTTTTGCAAAGAAACACTTGTAATGCTGTGTCGTGGAAACGATGATGTGTGTATCCACGAGGTCACGTCATTTGAAGCACATCTTTACAAGTAGTTGAGGAAGTGGCTACGATCGGAAGAAACTGTCCGCACCGTGGCGTTTTACTGAAGCTGGTAAGCAGGTGTAACCAGGCTCGTATCATGGGACAGCTGCCGGATAGCTGAAGAAGTCCTTGGCCGTGGTGTTTCCTGTCATTTCACCCCTTCAGGTGCTCCGCGGAGCCGCAGGTAGACGACTGAAACATTGACATGACAAAGTATCAGGAATGTCCATCTCTGGCGATATTATGTCTGACAGCTTCCTCAGCATTTTTCTTATGAAGGTCATCCTGATATTGCATAGATCCAGACCTTAAGGTAGTCCTTGTTTTAGATATAATTATCACTCAATGGCACTTTTTCATCAACAGGGTTTCATCCAGCATCCACTGCGTAAATGGTAAAGGTAGGTAACAACGCGCGTGCGTCACACCTGCTTCACTTTACTATTAAGTTTTCATTTGTTGAGGATTTTTTATTTTTAATTTGGTTTGGTCGTATTCATCGTGTGACTTGCTTCCTTAACAACGACATTAATGTCTATAAACCAATGTTAAACCATTGGTAAAAGTTTCAGGGTGTGTTGATGTGTTTTGTTTGATGATGCCTTAAATGTTTCCAACTGGTGATTGTAAACCTTTATCAGGCCAATACAGCACACTGTTCTACCGTAGGCCTCCTATGCTGAAGCAAATGTAATGTGCAGTCTTGCTGAAATATGCAAGACCTTCCCCCGACGGGACCATGCGCAGCTTTGAAATCTATATTTACTGATAACTGATAAAGCCTTTCCTCTATCGATAGGCAGTAATCATAGATGCAGATTTTTTTTAGTGTATCACTGACAGCAGTTATATGGTTCCTATTCAGAAAGCAAAGCAAGACGTCCAAAAATTCCAGGTGTAAATGTCTCACTTAGTGGATGGCATGTTGCACTGTGATCACTTTTGTGGAAGCGCTCATGATTCTATTCTAGTCATTTCAAGAATTATACCTGTTTGTTGTTTTCATTATTATTATTATCATCATCACTATTATTATTATTATTATGCCTGCTTTTAACAGTCTCAATCTGATGGCGTGATTGATGACCTACTACAGACTACATGATTGATGGGATATCTAATGTATTCTGAAATTGTATTTCCCTCTTTTTTCAAATTGCTAAACTTCTGCCTATTTTTACGTCTGAGAGACTGCCCCTCTAAAGTGCTGTTTTTATACACGATCATATTTCTGAACTTTTATGTGAGAATCAGAAGCAGATTTATTGCCATTGTCGGCAAAAAGGTTTCAAAAACTAAGAATTTTCTTAGTTTGCCACATGGAACATGAAATTTAGAAATAGAAAAACAAAAATAAGACATTAAGAGAAACTATAAGGGTGTGTAATAAAACAATCTAACTAGAAAATACTCCTATAAAAATAGATACATGTAACAGGAAGCAATAGTGTAAGATTGTAATAATTATGTAAATATATAGCAGCAGGTGGTGTGGAATGAACCACAGTGCAAATGGCAGATGTTAATTTGTGTCCTAATTAGATGTAACACATCCCTCCATCTGTTTCTTTTCGCTACCACCTACTTCTTCAGCCTCCATCCCAATTTTTTTTTTAGGAAAGTTGTTTCGATATAATTTGTTACAAACTAACATTTTTCACATGATTGCAAAATTTCTCACTTAAAATTTCATGTTTTCTCTATGCCACATTTTTTGTCTTGAAGTTGAACATTTAGTTGAAGTCGGAGGGCTGATGCTTCTTCTGTTGTTTTTTTGTAATTTTATCCTCATCTCCACAGATGAATTGGGCAGCTGGAACACAGTGTGTAGCCAAGAGTGATAATAAGAAAGCCAAATCTGGAGAACTGGTGTATCATAAGGGAGACTTTCTCACTATTGTTGATGCAAGCTTGGTATGAAGACTTATTATATTTTATAGAAGTTTTAGAGTAACAACAGAAGGATTTTATTTATGGGAACTGGTTTTGGAACTTTTCTTTCTTTTCTTTTATAGAGGAAGGGATATTGCAAGGCCAGACATAACACTACAGGAGACGAGGGACTCATTAACTCCAGCAATGTTCGTGAGAGGAAGGCTCTGCGAGTGGACCCCAACCTGAGCCTCATGCCGTGAGTCTCCCCATCTTCTTCTGCATCTCTCATGCAGTGATCACATATCTTCAGGACACTCTTGTGTGTTAAGAGGCATCACATGCACTGTTTGATGTGGGGGGTGTCTTTGAATTTAGCCTCCGTTGTAGTCCAGCTTTATAACATATCTTGTGACCACACCATGTGGGCGGATGATGACAGTTCAAACAAACACTGTCTTGGGATTAATGACTCTAATTTCCCCTTTTTGAAGGCCAAATACTCAGTGCATTCATTCCAACTAGCCAAATTCTGTGGTTATGTAAGACCTGTAGAATAGTAAATAAACTATTTAGGTCCAGTGGTGGTGAGAGAGGGAGGAGAAATTTACCTACTAGTTATATGTGACAGATAAAATTACTGTACGAATTACTGCTGCTGTGTTGCCAAACTGCTGAGCAGTTATTTTACTGATATGATATCAGAAAGTGGAGATTTAGAAGGTTTACCAGGTTCACAGGTTACAAAAGGCTTTTTTCAGCTGTATTGATATTTCATGGAGAAAGTTGCAGAGCAAGCCAAAGGTTGCCGACACGACAACATTAGAAGCAACACACTGACTTAAAAACAATGACAACCTTTAATATCGTGTATGATTTTTCTTTTGTTTTGTCTGTGGAGGCTAGCTTAGAAAAATGATTATGTTAGCTTACTGTGTATTAAAATTGTGCTTTTAGGTTTGTTTTCTGATAAGTTTTGATTTCCTCCCCAATGTTATATTACATTTTACTTCATGCAATTGTCTTTATTTATCTTTTGTTGCTTCACAGAGATAGATTCATCAATATATGCTTGGGTGTGTGCTTGATGTCTTTAATTAGCTGGTTTCACGGGAAGATCTCTGGTTCAGAGGCGGTGTGTAAGCTACAGCCAGCTGAAAATGGCCTGTTTCTGGTGAGAGAAAGTATCCGTCATCCAGGGGACTACGTCCTGTGTGTCAGCTTCTCCGGAGAGGTCATTCATTACCGGGTGATTTACCAGGACAACAAGCTGACCATTGACAACAAACAATATTTTTACAACCTCATTGACATGATAGAGGTATGAGAACTGAGCTTACTGGACACACATTACTTTCTGGTCATACTGAGTGGTTTCTTTAACCAAGTTACAGGAATTTAAATATGTTCTATTTCATGTTTTTTTTTTCAATCTTCTCATCCTGAAAAGTCAAGTTTTTCAGATTTTATTTTGGTATTTTTTTATGTTAGTTTGAACAAAACTTTATAAAAAGGATGTACATGACTGATCTATTAGTTGAAATTGCGTTGAACTGAAATATTCTACACAGCATTTAGACTAATTAAACAGTTTCTGATATATGAAACCTCGCAAATAGAATGAAAGTTTCACAACTCAGAAGCTGTGTTTCAAGAGTGTTTTCACACTGTGTCGGATATTTCAGTCCCTGTTTGACAAGTCTGACTCTGAGTATTGTAGTTTTTTTTATCTGGACCTAGTCTAATGTGGTCAAGGTTCTCAAAAAATCAGTAATTAATGAAAAAAAATAATGCATGTCGTGAATTTGAAGCTGTGAATCAGAGGCTAACTTTAGCATTGTTGTGGACGCTGTGTTAAGTTCACCCAACATAGTATCTGCCCCGAGACATCTAGCCAGTCACAATTATTCTTACAAAACTTTTAAGTCTTTCCTTTTCTTTTAACATTCATCTATGTCGTCCCTTAAAACGTAATATTCTGGGGGTTTTAGCCAGGGGTCCAAGGGTTTTTTTCCCCCGCCATCCTGGCCACTATCTCATCCTATGTCACTATGAAGATAATCTTTTTAAAACTGTTGTAAAGTGTGTTTTCTCAGCATTGGATGCTGCAGAGCAATGATGACTCTAAGGAAGGTGAATAACAAATATCAATGTGCCATTAAAATGAGGCGCCTTAGAAATGAGGCAGAAGCATTGACTTTTAAAGTCAGAAAGCTGTGTAATAGTGCTGTTATGAGACATTTTACACATCATTGAATTTTTCTGCTTCCTCCCACTCATGATTATTTTCCACTGAACCCACTGGCCAATGATTAGGAGTTAAGAAAAAAAACATGTTGAGGTTTAGAATAAATGGAAATGGGTTTGTTTGCTTGTTATAAAATACAGTCTTACAAAATTACCAACAGCTACATAGTTAGTGGCTTATACATTTTACTATTCATTTATGTTTTTTTTAAAGCATTTCAAATCCACAGGGATTTGCATGTCACCTCTATGTATGCTGAGGGTGTTTGAGAGCCTGAGCACTTATCGGCATTACTGACAACAAGGAAAAGCAGTGAGCTCGCTGATAGTCTCAGAAAACATAGGAGCTATTTCCTATCATAGAGCAACATATGGTTTTATGCCTGAGTCACTCTGTGCAAGGCGACTTTTTCCTGCAAAGGGAGGACAACTTACCATAAAAAACCAGCCTGAGTGAATGTGTCATGAAAAACTTTACTACGGGTTAATTTGGTCATATTCTGTTGTTAGAAAACAACAGTCTCTTTGTCAAATGATGGAAAAAAAAGTGATAGAGACAACAAAAATGGCAAACAAGGTCTTGTCATGTGTTTCTTTCTTTGCAGTATTACTCAAGAAACAAAGGTCCCATCGCTACAACTCTTATGAAGCCCAAACAGAAACAAGGAACCAAGTCAGCTGAGTTGGAATTGTCCAAAAGTAAGCACAGTGTCAAGCAGTCCACAAAAATTACAATGTTAGGAGGAAAGCTTCTTGGTGAAGATGAGTCAGTGGTACTATCTGTGTTTGTTTTATTTATAGTTATTAATGTCTTTTTCCTTTCCAGCTGGATGGCTGCTGGACATTACAAAGCTCACACTAGGAGAAAATATTGGAGAAGGGGAATTTGGGGGTGAGATTAGCTTTTTGTTTTACTTTTTTTGTTAAAGCTAGGTCAGCCTAGTCAAAAGATCTGTTCAAGCTGAGATCACCAACTCTGAACCTCTTGGGCCAGTGTCCTTCAGATTATTAGATCAGTGTGTCTCCCCTTATTTTACTTTAAAATGACAGATTAATCAAGGAATAAATAATAAATAAATACATACATACATACAACCATTCACCGTAATTGCAACACATTTATTTCTGTATTTATTTTATTTTTTACCAGGAATACCTAAACCTTCACATTCCTTTGTGTTTACTTATCACAACACCTTCATTCATAAAGATAAAAAAGTTCTTTTCCACCCTCAGCTGTTTATGAGGGAGAATATATGGGCCAGAGGGTGGCAGTGAAGATCATTAAATGTGATGTCACAGCTCAGGCCTTCCTGCAGGAAACCACAGTGATGACGTGAGTTCTGAAATTCTCTTGAAATACTACAGTATTTTAGAAAGATATAGTTACTAGCAAACAACCAACAATAGGGATTGCATGTCTGTGACCTGTCAGGTTTTTATTTAAATTGCTGTCATTTCTGACTTGATGAATCACCTCTTCCAGGAAGCTGCAACATAAAAACCTGGTACAACTGTTGGGTGTCATCCTTCATAAGGGGCTTCACATTGTCACAGAACTTATGACTAAGGTACAGAAAGTGTATAATTTGTTAGTTGCTTTTAAATAACAGTGAATAGTTCACAGAAGATATAAAAGTTTGATATAAATAACTATAACTATGTTATAGTTATAACTATGTTATAACTATAGATCTTTATAAAAGTTTAAAAAAATAAAGTTTGATATGAATATCTATAACCTATTGGAAGTAATGTTCTATATAAATATTAAAGAAATATTAAAGCTCCACTGAACATGACAGCGTAAAATGTTCAGCTAATTGGACTAAACCATGTTGGTCTATATCAAGAAAAGCGGTGGTATAATAATGGGCTTTCTCCTGACAAAGAACATTAAAGAATGTATTGTTCTTGCTTTTCATTCGTAGGACATTTTGATTTAAACCGAAAGCTAAACTGAGCTGTGAGAGTCAGATCTGCAGCAAAAAGCTTTCAATGTGGCTTTTTAACCATCAGCAGCTCAGTAGGAAAACTCATTTTAATTATTTACTGAAAAATAAACAAATAAAACATTTAAGCGGTTGCTGAGCCTCAAGTATAATTATACTCTCTTGACACTTTGAAAAAGACTTGGTTTGGCACCACTATGTTTAGTGCAATCCACTTGTGTGTTGCAGGGAAACCTTGTGAACTTTCTCAGGACAAGAGGACGCTCAGTTATAAATATTCTACAGCTGCTTCAGTTTGCTCTGTGAGTCTGAACATGAAAATCTGTTTGCATTTTTATGTGCGGGAGAATATGGAATGTGTGTAGTTTGGTACATTTAACTATCTGCTGTCTTTGTGGTCAGTGATGTGTGTGAAGGGATGGAGTACCTGGAGTCAAAGAAGCTCATTCACAGAGATTTGGCAGCTCGTAACGTCCTTGTCTCTGAGGACAGCGTGGCCAAAGTCAGTGACTTCGGTCTGGCCAAGGTGTACTCCAAGGAAACAGATAAAGCCAAGCTGCCGGTCAAGTGGACTGCACCTGAAGCGCTGAAGAAAGAGGCATGTTTAAGAAACACCTAATCTAGTTTTGCTTTTCTTTTTTTTTTTCTTATTTATATTTTTGCCTCCATACTTCTAAATATTACATAATTCGTCTATTAAGTAAATCATTAATCAGCTCTAATTTAGTATTTCTGTATATTTCTTCAACTAAACTGAACTTAAACAGATATAAAGGGAAATACAAAATTAACGTTTATTTCTCCAACTTCTGATTCCAACAATTGAAGGTGAAAGCTGCAGCACAAGGAAAACTAAGCTTGACATGATGGGTGCTGTAAACACAGAACTAAGAAAATTAACAAAGGGAAAACTGGTGTATATATGATATACTACAGTAGGATAATACCGAATTGTTGTAGGATTGGTTATCATAAAGCCAGGACAAGGTGACTTACAGGGACAAAGATAAAAACAAGATAAATGACAGATAAAATAAACTTGAATAAAATAAGGATTGCCATAGAGCAAGTTCATAACCAATGAACAGGAAAACCTATAAACCAAACAAAAGCAAAACATTAAAAAAGTATATATACAGTATATCTGTGTGTATACATACATACATATATATATATATATATATATGTGTGTGTGTGTGTGTGTGTGTGTGTATATATATATATATATACACACACACACACACACACACACACACACACACACACACACACACACATATGTTGAGAATGAATGTGTTGTTTTTGCTGTCTAAAACAATTAGATCTCAGAGCAATGAGATCTGTTATTGCTGGTATGTAGATTCAACACTATTTGTTCCTTATCCACCAGAAATTCACCACAAAGTCCGATATTTGGAGTTATGGGGTTCTTCTATGGGAGATCTTCTCATATGGTCGCCAGCCTTACCCTAAGATGGTATGTACTGGGTGTTCTGACTGTGAAAGCTATTCAGTGTATAGTATATTATTCAGCAGTCATATTTGTATCTATGATCTCATTCTTTCAGTCACTACCTAAACCTAATGTCCATTGGTAAGTGTTGGAACAAAGATGGAACAGCAAATTGAGACATGCACCTTTCAGCTCAGCTCTCTCTTTACAACAGCAGATCAGTCAAACTCATCTGCGTAGATTGATGAGATTTGAGGCTTGACCTTGACCATGATAGAGCACCTGTAAAGAACCATGACCTATCATGGAGTTCTGTTGGCTTAAGCCAAGAAACTAAATAATATTGTTGCTTTATTATTGTGTTCATGCCAGGAGGTTTTTGTCCGTCATTGTTAACCCTCTGATGCATGAATTATAAAAAAAAAAAAAAAAAAAAAGCAATGTCACATTATTTTACATGCAATATATTACTAAATAACTTGCCCTGTTTATCACTGAGGTAAACTTGGTAATTACATGTATATGTGTATATGAAATGTATACTATATTGGTTTATTATTCAGTGAGTGGCAGTGTATTGGCTGACTCTCCAAATGTCCACTGAAGTGACAAAATTGCAAATATAGCATCCTGACTTATGAATATACTAGAAAAAGTCTTTAGATGTCCACTGTAGTGGACACAATGCATTTAAAGGCTGATGTATGTTATAACTGTGTTAAGAGGTCAGATTTAGATAGTGGTTTAAACATATCACCTGTAATAGAAGGACTAAAGACTCCTAGCTAGATTAGTTTGTGACACTGGTTTCCGTCAGGTAATACATACTCGCTAATCAGTAACACATCTCAACTAGCAGTTCTGTTAGGGATCAGCAGGATAAAGCTGAATTAGATCACTACTCAGCTTGTATCTTGCAACCTCATTGTCTATTTTGAACTGTTCTTCTGTGGTCATCTGTTTAAATGCAGCCGATTACTGATCGATAACCATTTGTTTAACATTGTTTAACAATTCACGTTCCGACTTTCTGCACTAATATATGAGTTCTCATCTGAAAGATTCTTGTTTTAGTTGGTCAAGACATCATAGAAAATCTTCTGGTCTTTACCAGGCTTAAAATGAGATAAATGATACTCCAGATAAACGTCATCGTGTGAATAATATATTTACCAATTCACCAAAGCACTAAAACGTTCATCTCATAATTTAGTAGTATGTAAAAATAGTTGTTTGTGAATGCTCTCACGCTCTTCTTATTGTGTACACCTTCACAAAGATCATTACTGATGTTTTATCCTTGGCATGACACTAACACACACCTGAACGCTTTAAATGGAATGGTAAATGGACTTGTACTTATATAGCGCTTTTCTAGTCATGCAGACCACTCAAAGCGCTTTACACTACTTGTCACATTCACCCATTCACACGCACACTCATACAACACGTTCATACTTTGATAGGCACATCGGAGGGCAGCTTGGGGTTCAGTGTCTTGCCCCAGGACACTTTGGCATTTAGTCAGGGGAAGCCATCTTTCCAGTTGAAGGATGACTGCTCTTCCTCCTGAACTAAAGCCGCCCCTAAAGCCCCTTTAGACATTTAACAGTAAAAGCTTTTCGATAGAGGTACTCACATTGATGATATCAGTACATCCGGTACATTTTGACAAGCATCACTTGACTGCTACTTCTTTTATATGATAGCACATAAATGCCTACTTTAATTTGATATTTTTCTAAATTAATTTTAAGAAAAACTGGTTTGATTTAACCATCAGCATGCTTAGATAATCTTTTTTTTGTTGTGTTTTTCAACTGATTGCTTTTTGTTCTATGCTGCAGTCCCTGAAGGAGGTGAAAGAGAAAGTGGAGGGAGGGTATCGGATGGAGGCTCCGGTGGATTGTCCCCCCTGCATTTACTCCTTGATGAAACTCTGCTGGGAGCAGGAGCCACGCAGAAGACCTGGTTTTACCAAAGTGAAGGAGAAACTTGAACAAGAAATGGGTAAACTGAACCCCAGCCCCACAGCAGAGCATTGAGAAAGAGTCAGTTTTGCATCAAGAAGGGAATGTCTGGGAAACAAGAAAGTTTAGATTTTGGTGCAGATGTCCATGAAGACATTTGGCAAGCTTTTTAATGTTCCCTCAAGGACAAAAATTTAACATGAACAATAGTTTTGTTTATGACCAGTCATCGTTTTCATGCTTATCAGCATTTAGTCTGTTTTTACTACATGTGTGCACACTAAACTAAGATGGTGAACACGATAAACAGTTCATGCCATGTTGGCAATTATATTGTGGTATTGTCATATTTTAGTCCTGTTTTCTGGTTTTATTTAGTTGCTTTTTTTCCCCATGTACGTTCTGTTTTACTTCCTTCTTTCTGTCATTAATTCACCTGGTTTGCTTTAACTAACCCACTCTGCCTGTGTCCCGCTAGTGATCCACAGTATATTTAAATGTGTCAGTTTTATTTCTTTGCTAGTTTTCAGCCTTCTTTTAGATTCTTTCTTCAGCCTTGTCTGTACCTTTAGATTGCTAGCCCTGCAGACTTTCTGGTAGTGATTAAACATTTCTTTTTGCACCTGCTTGCCTCTTGTGCCCACAATCTAGTCTTCACTACTGCCAAACTATGACAGTTTATCCCTTATGCAAACACTGTTAGCTCCTTTTCTTGTAACTTTGAAAGAATTTATGGTGTCTAAGCTAGTTTTCTTAATATGCATGTTTAGAAGCATTGGTAGGATGTAATGATGTTTAAAAAATTCATAATGTCGAACCAAACTGTCTTGTCTCCTTTGACACCTATAGGATCCATGTGAGGCAAAAAATTTTAATCATGTAATTATAATTCAGTGTTGATTAAATTAATTGGTATCTATTGGCTGCCGCTGCTCCTCCGCATTGAGAGGAACCAGTTGAAGTGGCTCGGGCATCTGGTCAGGATGCCTCCTGGACGCCTCCCTGGTGAGGTGTTCCAGGCACGTCCCTCTGGGAGGAGACCCCGAGGAAGACCCAGGACATGCTGGAGGGATTATATCTCTCGGCTGGCCTGGGAACGCCTCGGGATCCCAGAGTTGGCAAATGTGGCTGGGGAGAGGGAAGTCTGGGCTTCCCTGCTTAGGCTTCTGCCCCCGCGACCCGACCCCGGATAAGCGGCAGAAGATGAAGATGAAGATGAAGGTATCTATGGGGTTTAAGTGCACTGCCAAAAAAAATTAAAAAAAACTTTTAAAAAAAACTTTGCTGTAAAACAGCAATAGCCACAATTTGATCTGTGCAAGCCCTAGGCCGTAATGGGAAGTGAAGCACACATTGTTATGATGTTCTATTTCAAAACTGGCATCTTGTGGCTCAAAGAAAATGTGTCCAGTGTGTTGACCCAAAACCGACAAACTCTTCCCATCCTAGGTTTATAGAACCTCTGCAGTCCATGCTCTGGTGTTACACACATCAATCCACCTCCAGAGGTCTCTGTTACCACTTTGAAATCTTTTCAGACAGCATGAGGGAGATATAAATAGGTGATGAGTCCTGTCTCATGATCAACCCACTTACTGTATTATAGCTTTGTTGGGTTTTTGTTTCAAGTTAAAACAAAAACCCAAAACATACATAATAAAGCAATTGGAATTCACACAGAATATGTGCCGATAATAAGTGCATTTTAGTTTCATTTATTGGTTTATGCCAGCAACCTTTAGGGCACCTCAAATTAGCCAAGCTCCAATACCTTTTTTTCATCCTGACAGCTCCCTTCAACCCAGGTGACCACTGTCAGGTTTGGGGATTGTCTACAAAGCAAACACCAATACTGACCTGTTTGGACTCAATGCCCCCAGTCTCCCTTATTTCAGAGGAGCATTTGTCAGAGATAGGAAGTGAAACTCTTCTGGACTGTGGTCTTGGCTGAACATTATAAGCACCCACTTTCCAGATGTTTGAGTTCACAAAGCCTGTCTGCCATCTTGCCCCACGAACTGATACAACTTAGCTGGCAACTCAGATTTTTCACCCAAGTGTATAAGACAGGGATCGCTGAGTCCGATCCCCAATCTTCAGGACAAATGTTGCATCTAAAAGTTGCAAGATGGTAGATCTTGAGGACCAAACTTGGGCACCCCCGGTCTAAGACAGGGGTGCCCAGCTCCAGTCCTCAAGGGCCACAGTCCTGCAGGTTTTTGATGTATCTTTGCTCAAACACGCCTGAATCAAATTAAGGAGTCATTGTGCAGACGTTCATTGGCTGTTGGATCCATTTAATTTGAGGCTGGTGTGTTGAAACAGGTATACATTAAAAAACCTGCAGGACAGTGGCCCTCGAGGACAGAACTTGAACAGCCCTGGTCTAAGACATACAGTGGCAGATTCCATGCCACGATTATCAGTATTATTATTACAATTATCAGTATAGACTCAGTCATCAACTTTCCATAGGGTGTCCTGGTCCCAGTGGTACTTATGAATACCCACAAGCTTCAACATGGAGAAAGAAAATGAGAAACATCAGTAATTGTTTTTCTTCATTTGCAGAGGAGCATAAAGTGGGTTTTAAAGTTCAATGCAAAGAATTTGCAGGCTGTTGGTTAATGTTCCTGAAATAAAGCTTCTTTGTCATTGGTCAAAGATCACATTGGAAACTATTATCATTATTTTTTTTTCAAGAAACAAAACACTGGTTTATTTGCTCGCCAAACTCCACTCATTATAATACGTGGGCAGACTTTGATTCAATTCTTTCAAATTTAATTTCTTTCATAAGACCAAGTCTTAGGGAAATTCAGCATTTATTACTACTTTCTCTTTTCCATGTATGAGGATTTTGAGATTACAAGAGTGATTGCTGTTATCCACTGTTCTCTTGGGACATCTTGGACCTTTTCATGAACTATATTTTTGTGGAAAATCTTTTTAAATGAAACTTTCTTTCTTTTTTTTTCTTTTTTTTTTTTTAACATATTCCATTTGTTGCCGTACATATGTAACTCATTCCATTGTATTTGATTGTCTGCTGCTTTTAGGTGTAAATACAATTAAATGTTAATTTTCCCAGTAAGACTAAAATATTTTCTCTTCACAAAATTAAGCCTCTTTTGTAGGATTGTTGTCATGTCACATGACCAAATTACAGATGTCATTTGACCTAAGTCTACGTAAGCCTGGTATTTGTCAGTGTCCCAAGAGATGGGCCGCAAATTGAGGCTTGATCCTCTCTCTCTTTTTATCATACAGCAATAGCAAAGGGTCCTTCACAATGTGTTCAATCTGCTCTGTGTTTTTCTGAAGCCTCTAATAGGATGAGAAGCAATTTTCTTTGCAGAGGTTTATACAGTACTGAATGTAAAAATGAATATCAGTGAGCATGTATTTGTTCTTGTTTGTGCATTTGTTTGGCTGGATATTGAAGAAAAGCCCTCATCCATCTGTCAGTGTCCTGAGATGCTTCTTACTTCTTAAGGAACACTCTCTGCTAATACTTAGAAAACAGCTAATCTGCTGAAGTGGCTCCATGTATCAACAAAGGGTGGCCTGTCACCTGTTGCTTTCACCTGTTTCGTTACTAGAGGGCTGAGGCCACCAGCAAGCATGCAGTCAGTCACTTTCCAACCCTTATATATCTTATCTCAGTTCAAGGATGCATAAACGAAGTTTTGTATTTACTTTATCCTTAAAGTTATTATAGAAATGCTTGTATTTAAAGAAAATAAAACTCCATCAATTATATGAGTGCCATTCTTGCCAGTATGTCCTGTAGATGATAACTGACTGAGTTTGGTAAGAGATAGTACTACTATGTTGATGCTCCTTCTGGCCTGTGCGGGAGTACCTGTCTTTCTTTATTTGTTTCGAAACATTTTATACATTTAGTCTTCTAACTAGACATCTACCTAGTTAAAAACAACAATAACAACAAAACAAAATAAAATTTTGGTATGCACTTAAAAGGTGGATATAAATGCTCTCAATCTTCCTTTAAAATCCAATTTCAGAGGAAAACCAATAAACGTGTTACCGTGCCTCCACTTAAAGACTGAAGAACCTTTTGTTAAAATTTCTTTTAGACCCTTAAACCACTGTCTGAGCCGGATTTGACTATGAACA
Organism: Telmatherina bonti; assembly: GCF_933228915.1. NCBI lineage: Eukaryota > Metazoa > Chordata > Actinopteri > Atheriniformes > Telmatherinidae > Telmatherina > Telmatherina bonti. Next base: position 22,728,575 of record NC_136626.1, read on the forward strand.
TTATCTCACATTGCTTTGTGTAAATGCACAAATTAGCTTTCTGTCAATGTTTGTTTCAGTTCAGGCTTTTGATGGAAGTGGACCTGGCAGTCTGCACAACAGAATGAAACGGAGTGGTTTGGCTTGACCTAAAGGGTTTTTCTTGGTAAGGTTTAAGTAGATTTTGCTTAGTTCAGACGAGGTTAGTGGCAAAGCAGCAGCCCAGCTGTCTAGGCAATCATAAGTCTTAGACACAAGATGCTTTTCCTGGAACAAAGTTTTATGAGTGTACAAGATCTTCCCGGGACTCCTGTACTAAATAAATGACCAGTGACCAATGAAAGGTCAGTTTAGTTTGGAAATTTAATCATTACTTTAAATGCAGTTTAGTTATAAGTGAAATTCAGTCCTATACAGTCCATTCTAGATTGCACCATCTGATGGCAGCAAATTGTAGTAGCTCCGACTTGCTATCTTGATTTTTTAAAAGTACAAACTCTTCTCACATAGATATTAGCTCAAATTAGGTCTTTTTTTTCTGCGGATTTCATGCCAGTTCACAGGGTGTGCTGCAAGGGAGATTTTTCTGCATATTGTTGGCTCTCTCAAGACTTGTTATGATGAGTCTTCATGGCAATGAAAGACTTGTTTACAATCGTGATTAACTGATTGAACTCTCCCAAATCAGGATTATCAGTGAAACAACACATCAAATCCCTATGGAGTTGAAAAGAAGAGAAGAGGATGCAGAGCGGGAGTGAGGCAGAGGAGAAAGCGATGGAGATTTAAACCATATTTACCAACTGTCGTCATGGGTAATGAGAGATTGCTAGCTAACAAAACGGATGAGCTCGAGATGCTAACAAGGTCTCAGAAAGAATACAGAGTGTGCAATATTATGTGCTACACCAAGACATGACTGCATGAACACATCCCTGACTGTAATGTGTCTGTACTGGGCTTTAAAACGGTCCGTGCAGACCGCAGTAGACAACACAGCTGAAAGCTAAAGGGTGGTGGAATTGCAGTGCTTGTTAACCAGTGTTGGTGTCATGAAATGAAAATACTTTATTAATCCCCAAAGGGAAATTCAATATTGTAGTATTTAATAATTAATTTGAGGAGGTCTTGTTCTGGAGGCTGCTGGCAGAAATGATCTTCTGTATCTTTCAGTCTCGTTGCTGACCTGAAGAAGCCTCTCAGTGAACACACTTTGTTATTTCATCACTGTGTTGTTAAGAGGGTGTGAAGAATCCTCCATCATCTTCATCAGCTTGTGCAGCATTGTTCTTTGGACAATCAGCTCCAGTGGCTCCAGAGTTACTCCAAGCACAGAAGCAGCTTTCTGGATCAGTTTGTTGATTCTCTTCAAGTCTCTGGTTCTGATGCTACTACCCCAGCAGATGGCTGCAAAGCTGACTGCACTCTCCACAACATACTTATAACAGATATACAACATCTTGGTGCAGACGTTGAAAGATCTCAGCTTCCTTAAGAAGTACAGTCTGCTCTGACCTTTCTTGTAGATGTAGTCAGTGTTGCATTTCCAGTCCAGTTTGTTGTCCAGCTGAACTCCAAGATACTTGTATTCCTCCACCTCCTCTCCCAGGATGGAAACAATGCTTTGTTTATTCTTGTTCCTCCTGAAGTCAACAATCATCTCTTTTGCTTTGCTGGTATTTAATATGAGATTATTGTCACCGCACCATTTAACAAACTGACTGACCAGTTCTCTGTACTCTGCTTCTTGTCCATCCCTGATACACCCCACAACTGCAGAGTCATCAGAGTATTTCTGCAGATGACAGGACTCAGAGTTGTACTGGAAGTCTGAGGTGTACAGTGTGAAGAGGAATGGCGAGAGTACAGTTCCTTGTGGTGCACCAGTGCTGCTGACCTCCATCTCAGACACACAACCTTTCAGTCTCACAAACTGGGGTCTGTTTGTGAGGTAGTCATAGATCCAGGTGGTTGTGGAGGTATCCACCTGGAATTTATGGAGCTTCTCACATAACAAATCAGGCTGAATGGTATTAAAAGCACTTGAGAAATCAAAGAACATGACCCTCAGAGTGCTGCCTGAATGGTCCAGATGAGAGTGTGCTCTCTGGAGCAGGTACATGATGGCATCTTCAACCCCAAGTCCATTATGATGTGCAAACTGTAATGGGTCCTGAAAGGTGTTTACTTGCTTGTTGAGGTGAGCCAGTAAGAGTCTCTCCGGGACTTTCATGATGTGAGATGTCCGGGCAACTGGTCTGTAGTCACTTGGTTCAGCTGGTTGTGTTTTTTTAGGCACTGTTTTTTTAGGCACAGGAACAAGGCAGGAGGTTTTCCACAGCACTGGGACTCTATTTTGTCTCAGAGTGGTGTTGAAAAGGTGCTGGAGAATCGGACATAGTTGTTTTGAGCAGGTCTTGAGAACTCTGGGACTGACACCATCTGGACCTGCAGCCTTGTTCTAGTTCAGTTTCTCAAGTTGCTTCATGATCTGATTGCAGGACACAAACAAGGTGGAGGTCTCAGGATGTCCTGATGTGGAGGGAGATGAAGCTGTATTCTGGTCCATGACTGATCTGCAGGGTGACAGATTGGAGGTGTGACAGGAAAGCAGTGGGCTTTTGGAGGGTGTGTGGTCTGCTGGGGTGGAAGTAGGGGGTGAACTGAACCTGTTGAAGAATATGTTCAGCTCATTAGCTCTGTCCAGACCTCCATCAGACTGGTCCCCCTTTAACTTGAAGCCAGTGATCTTCTTCATTCCAGACCACACATCCCTCACGTTATTCTGCTGGAGCTGACTTTCTAACTTCCTCCTGTAGTCCTCCTTGCACTTCTTAGCTTTTAAGTTGTTTTTGTGTGCCCTCAATAACTCCCTGTCTCCATCCCTGAAGGCTTTCTTTTTTATGTTTTGCAGTTTTCACAGGTCACTGGTGATCCAGGGTTTGTTATTGGGGAAGCACCTCACTGTTCTTGTTGGGACGATGCTGTCCACACAGAAGTTTATGTAATCTGTCACACACTCAGTCATGGCGTTGATGTTGTCTCCATGAGGTTCACAGAGGACATTCCAGTCTGTAGCCTCAAAGCCTCCTCTAAGAGCATCTTCAGCTTCAGCAGACCAGATTTTGATAGTCTTTGTGATGACTGGTTGCTGCTAAACGATGGGCTTGTAGGTGGAGGTGAGAAGAACCCGATTATGGTCAGATCTTCCTAAAGGAGGCAGGGCAGAACAACTGTGTCCATTATTCATATTTGCATAAAATAAGTCCAGCATTTTATTTTCCCTGGTGGAGCAGCTGACAAACTGCTGGAATGTTGGTAGAGTTGCAGAGAGGGAGATGTTGTTGAAGTCTCCGGAGATTGCCATGAATGAGTTTGGACGCTGTGTTTGTAGCCGAGCAACGACGGAGCTGATGACGTCACAGACTGTGTCTGGTGCGGTACCAGGTATTAAATAAATCGCTGCCAGAATAACACAGGTAAACTCTCTGGGTAAATAATATGGACGGAAGCTCACAGCTAACAGTTCGATGTCCCTTGTGCATGCTTGAAGGCAGAGGGAAAGACACCAGATTCAAGAAAGGACTTGATAAGGAAGGTTACAGCAGATTTGACTGTAGGTAGAGTGCTCTGCAGGATGTCAGTAAGAACAGATTAACAGGATAGGCAGTGGGTTGTGGATTGAGAAGAAAGTTAGAAACTTCATCCATATTTAGAGTGAAAAGAGCAGATTGAGGCACCAGTAGTTGTTTGGGGTGGGCTGAGTTGTTCAGTGTCAGCAAATTGGTTGCGATGGTAGCAACCTTAGCAGTGAAGAAGGAAGCAAACATTTCTGCAATTAACACAGTGGGTGGCTGAGCAGGTTAGAGTTAAACACCATGAACAGTTGTCATGTATTGGCAGCATGGTGGATTATGTTCTGATAAAAGGCTTGGCAGCCTTTAGGATGGATGTGAAAAATGCAAGTTACTGCAGGTACATGGACAAATTGGTGTGATATTTTGATTTGCATCACTTTTGCTCTAGTGCCTGAGTCTTTCTTTGTGATCCCTTACAACTTTGGTAGCCATGGATTGGGTGGATTTGTCTAGTTGGTTTTGACGTCAGAGGAGCGGAGTTTTTCTGTAGCCTCATCAACAGACAGTGATGAGAAATCTAAGTGGGATGGGAGGGATAGAGTAAATCTCTTCAGACGAGTGACATAAGACAGAGAATTTAACCAGCTGCGTTTTCTTCACGGATCCAGGTCCAGGTCAGGGATAGGACTTGGATATCTGAGAGCTTTATCAATAAACTGATAAAATTAGTTTTTTCATTGCACATTGATAGTTCCAGAGTCTAAAGATAACAAAGGATGGGACTGATGTGCATGCTATTGGAAAGAACAGGTTTTCGGATTGCAATGTTTATGGGTGGCACGTCTTCATTTAAACCCACATCTGACAGAGATAGGTTTGAAGCATGCTGTGTATTAACTTGGTTGTGAGGAGCTCGTGCCTTTGCTTAGTGGACTCAGTGGTCCTCACTCTTTTGGATCTTAAACTGGCATTGGCTGATACAATCGCTGATGCTTCAATTCACCATAGGGCAGATCTACTAAGATGCCAATTTGTCAGTTGTAATTTGCATGTGCATGGTTAAATTTTGTGCATGGGCTAAACCACGGTTTGTGGGTGACTCTAAGCCGCTTGTCTTGTGACAGTTTATGATTCTAGTCCTGCTCCCCTACAAAGCTGCGTTCTCTGAGGGGCCAGTCCCAAGCTAGGAAAGAAACCATGACCCACTGCAAAGACATCTGACTGCCACACAAAAAATGCTATATGGGAGCGAATTTATTTATTACTGTTAGTAAAACTAAGACGGTATAACGAGACTACAAAGAGAACAAAAGAGAGGTTAGTACAACATAAAACATCTGGACATAAAACAAGTGGGGGCATAGTGTGCATGTACTGTGACCTTGAAAAAAAGTAAGTATGAATGAATATGGCACAGTCTCTTGTTTCTAATTGAAGCCTAATCTATTTTCACTAGAGATTTCATAGATTGACCCACATACAAGCCAGCTTGCAAGTTGGAGAACAGAAGACTGTTTTTCCTAAATAAAAAAAGTCATGCATTGACTTCAGATATTTTGAACATGGGCGCTATCCTTTTTTCCTATTATTCTAACAAACCCAGCTACTGGAAAAAAAGACAGCAACCAAAAAAATCAAAACTTGTTTGACCTCAGTTAAAGACCATCGAGTGCATGGAAAACAAAAATTTGTGACCATCGGGTGACACATGGCATTTAGGACTTGGACAGCAAAACTTAAAAAATGGCAATGGGGATGCCAGCTGTGATACACAATGTCTATCATTTGCAAGTATGTGTGACTCATCTCTAAATCCATCTTAAGTTCCTCCAACATCTCCAAAATGTTAGTTTTCAAGTAGTCCAATGTTAAACAATTACATAAAAGTAATTTTAATCTGTCAGTAACTGTATCTTTTGTGCTAGCGGTTCAATAAAAATGACCTACTTTTGCAATAAAACAATTAATTATAAAATAAAAAACAATACTTTTTAAAAATAGCTTTTTACCAAATTATACCATTTAAATGTTTCATTTTTTAAGTTATTTTATTACTGACAAAATATTATTTTGTTACTTATGAGCAGCACCAAGCAGCAACATGTACTCCAAGACTAATAAACCTATTTTACTTGCAGGTGTAGTGGACTTCATCTCGGCACTGATTGCTGGGTGGAGCAGAGTGCCTTTATGTCTGTGCTTGTCCCTCAGCATGTGTCTTTGGCTGCTCTGCCGTATGCTGACAGTTGGTGAGGCCCAAGTGTCACCAATCTGCAATAAGTGCCATCATCTGCCAGCTGGGGCTTCAGCGGTTTTTGGGTATTTCACCTGTTTGTGTCTCTGCCGGGTCATGGCATGTTGGCTGTCACCGACATGTTAAAAACCACGTGTTGAGAGTTTCCCCTCTGCAGTCGAACTGATTGGCTGTGATTGGACCTGCTGCTGGGGCAGTTTACAAACCCCTTTCACAGTACTCCTGGTCTGCTCCTCTTCTCTCCTCCTCCCTGTAGGAGTGCAGGAATTTGGTAAAACTGCATTTACTCCTGTGACAGAGTGGCAACTTAACCCAAGTAATAAAATGGTCTAATGTGTGATTTTTCTAGGCACAGGAGCACATTAGCTGTGCTCTACGTCTGGGGTGTCCAGCTCTGATCCTCAAAGGCCACAGTGCTACATGTTTTCCATGCATCCATCTTCCAACACACCGGACTCAAATTATTCAGTCACTGTGAAGAACCTCATAGATTGTTGTGTCCATTTTATGTGAGCGAGATGCTTTGGAGCAGAGATACATCAAAAGCCTTTAGGACAGCAGTCCTTGATGAGGGACTTTGGACACCCCTGCTCTACATTAAGTCATGAATTGGTACTCTGCTGTTTTGTCTTTGCTTTGTTCCCTTCCATCTCCAGTTGCTGGTGGTTCGACAAGCAGCTTCTTTTACAGTTTACTCCTGTACCCTAATGCAAAAGGTAAATATGAACTAACCTTTAAAAGTAGATTTAGCCCAAGTTTTAACACAGGATATTGTTTAGTTTTCTATTTTTTTGCCTGCTTTAATTCTTTAATTTGTTTTTTTTGGGGTTTTTTTTTAAGTGTTTTCCATTAATTAGTAATCTTTTTGTTTACTGGGGTGTAATCCATGGTATAAGCTCAGCTCATGCACAAAGAGTTGTTTGGGTTGAATTGTAAACGTTTATCTACGTTGTCAGTGAATGTTTTTAAAATTTATATTGTTAATAAATTTTTTTTTTTTTTAGGAATCCGTCTGCCAAGGAGCATTTATTCTAACCTGAGTCTTAGATTTAGATTTACTGAGGGTAATACTCCTGCAGTCGGCATTGTCAACCACAATAAAGCTTAAATCCACTTGCCCTTGCCACACAGGCAGAAGGGTCATACTGCCTTGTTGTGTTCCTTAGACTTGGTCAAAATTGATTTTCACCACTCTGAAAGTGGACTGAATGCCACAGTACTTTTTCCAAGAATTTAGGCTGACATTTAGGCCAAGTTTTAAGCTCTATATATATATATATATATATATATATATATATATATATATATATATATATATATATATATATATATATAATTAAATTTCTTTAATAAACTCTTTATTTGTAGCATTGGATGTCATAGACTGCAGTGTCACAAATTCATATAATTCATATCTGCTCATCCTACCACAGAGCCAACCCTCAGCCCGAGGCAGATAAAGTAAAGGTTAAAAAATGCCCCACTGAAAAAGTGTAAGTTCTTTCTACAGCTGGGTCTGGCTAGAATTTTAAAAGCTCTAAGATTTCATTTTTTTTAAAAACATGGGTGGCCATTTCTTAATATTCCTTTATGAATTGTTAGGCAATGACCTCACATAAACACCAGTAAAACTGTTGAAATGCAGTTAGATTCCAGATCAGATGGTGACTGGTCCCCTGGGACCATAGACAGTAATACAATTAAACAGGTGACCTGATATAACCTTGGTTTTCACATTGACAGTGACAGAAGCAGTTGCCACTCTGTGTACTAGAAGCAACCATTACCTTTCATTTTCTGTGCAGACTCCATTATTTATCATAATGAAAAACATAATGTTCTTTTTTACACAGCAACAATTTAGTCTATTGTTTGGTATGGTGTTACCAGCTGGTTTGGGAATCTAAAAGTCAAATTCAAGACTCAAATTCACTACTCAATAAGTACAGTAAGATCATGGGACATACTCCTAATCTCCAGGAACTTTTTGACCAGAAAATATTTGAGCAATAAATATCTTAACTGACAGTTGTCATGTTTTGCAAACACAATATAGATTGTTGAACTTAAGTTGGATGTCTAGCCCACTTAACTGTTTTACTTCGTGAAATAAAAACAAAGGTGCGTGCATATGTTGTATTAAGTAAATAGGATTTACTAGTCTCCCAAAGAGTCATTATATCATTTAACACTACAAATGAGACTAACCATGCTCTACTAGTTTAGAGTGAAGGTTTCCCTGCTGGTAGGTAGCTGTAATTCAATTACCAAAATAAGGTTAAGAGCAACTGTTTATCTTTTGGTCTATGTCTGGCAAAAGATGTGTGTGTGTTACCATTACTCACTGACCTTTTTATCAAAGTAAAGGGGAAAAATGTGTATTAAATGAATGACACTTTAATTTACTGTGTTGTGAAGAGGGTGTGAAGAATCCTCCATCATCTTCATCAGCTTGTGCAGCATTGGTCTTTGGACAATCAGCTCCAGAGTTACTCCAAGCACACAACCAGTTCTCTTGATCAGTCTGTTGATTCTCTTCAAGTCTCTGGTTCTGATGCTTCTACCCCAGCAGATGAATACAAAGCTGAATGCACTCTCCACAACACAGTTTAAAAAGATATACAAGATCTTGGTGCAGACATTATATGATCACAGCTTCCTGAAGAAGTAGAGTCTGCTCTGACCTTTCCTAACTAACTGGTATAAGCTGTTATCATAACTGGTATAAGCGGGATGATGCCCTTCAAGGTGTCCATTGTCAGAAATTAATAGACTTTGCATGAACTGCTTTGTGTTGGACGGTTCACACCTCTGTGTTGTCCATTCAGTTCTGATAATGGATACCTTGTTGGGTATTATCATTTACATTTTCACCAACAAACTGGTGTTGTGGAAGGAAAACTGCAACTATTCTTAAGGAAAAAGACTGAAGGCAGATGATTCTGTAAGCAGAACAATCCCATAGGATAATTTGGGTTTCCAAGTAAAATCAGAAAACAGCTTTCATCATCAATTCAAGTAGTGAGAAGTTTCTTTTACTGCGACAGTCCTGTGTTTTATAGAGCCAAAGAATTCCCTAGTGTGAGGACTCATTCTTGTGTATATACCACAGACTGTTTATAAAAAGATGGATGGAGCGTGTATGACACCACCCCTAGGTTTCTAGAGCTAAAGGTGGGCGGTTCCTAGCATCGCCATCTTTACAGTGTCGCGCGTGTCGTCTCTCCCGGAAAATACAAATATGGGCAAAGAGGTAGAGTTGAGAATGGGGGATGTGAGCGTGGGGGTGGGAGACTGACTTCAACAGAACTCCAAGCTGCCTGTAACTGAGACCTAACTGAGCTAGCCTGGAGCTAATAGGAGCTAACCAGCTAATGGAGGTGAGAGGGCTAAAGCTAAGTCACGCTGTAAACTGGCTAAAAACGGACTAAAAACCACGGTTGTATTAAGTTCTTTTCACTTGGAGCAGGATATTGAGTACCTGTCAATCAAAAAGCCATCCCCCTAAATATGCCAAATTTCAAGATTAAATTACTTTTAAACGGAGAAGGTAGAAAAAAAAAAATCCGACCCATTGTTGTCATGAAGGTAAACCTGACCTGTTAAACATAAAATGGATTTTAGTACCAGGCTTTAAAGATGTTTATTTGTGCTGTGAAGTTGGCCTTTTTGACAAGGGAGTGAATGAGGATTTACTTTGTTTTCGAGCCCCAAGTGGATAACAGAGGAAATGCAATTTTTAGTACTTCCCCATGTGCCTCACTTTTAACTGCCAAATGTTGCCGCTTGGTATTTACCTATAATAGTATTTACAAGTTAACAGTATTTTGTTCTGAAAATGATTACCAGATTTTATTGACCATCTTAATATTATTTTATTATTATGCTAATCTACCCTTGGGAGCAACTGACCAACAAAGCTGCTTTCCTACATCCTCAAGAATCACCATATTAGTAGAATGAATGGTGGCTAAGATTAGGGTTAAGGTTAACCTGAACCTAATTTCATGAATGACGATAAATCCCATCACTTTGTCCCAATTCATGATCCCTTAGAAATGGTGTATCCTTCCCAAAATTTTAACCTTTAGCTACTATTTGGCTCAGCTTTACCCCATCCCCTTCAGTAAGTCTAATTAAAATCCCTTATTTCCCTTATATATAGAAATTGGTTTAAAAAGGGAAGCATGAGTGTTAGGGTCATTTTATAAATGACACTATATGAAGTTATGACCTTCCATAAAAAAAACAACTTGATTATTATTTTCAAGTAAAACATCGTTAAGTCAAAATGTATTCCAAACTCTTAACTACTACTGCATATATACATGACCAGTCACAAGTTTGGACACACTTTTCCATTTGATTAAATTGGACAGCATATCCATAGGATTGACACTAATTTTGAAAGACAAAAAAGAAAAGAGGGAAACAATAGTACAACCTATCTCTCTTAATAAGTAAAAATGTATGTACCCTAATCTTGGAAGGTGGACCCTATAATTTACATTTTAAAATCTGAGATAAAGTCAGAAGTAGATGACTACTGGCCTGTCAGCTTGCTGAAAAATGGATTATAAGTGAATTAATTAAACATCTTAAAAATAGTTATACCCCACTGCATTAAATGCAGTTTGGCTTCCAGTCCAACCATCTTCTGGAAACAATAAAATGCTTTTTTGTTTAAAAAGGTAAAGTGCAAATTGTATTAGTACTGCTCACTGAATAAAAAAAAATAAACAAACAAAGGAAAACAAAACAAAACCACAACAAAAAACAAACAAAACAGCAATGTTTTCACAAGTTTTCTGTTATCTTTTAAATGTAGTAATATACAAATAGGACTATGGAAATTTACTGTAAATGGACCTGTTGAATATAACAACATGAAAATCCTGTAACCTGTGCAAATATATGAAAATTTCCAGTTTTTCAAAGTAAATGGAATTTAATGTCTCATAAAAAGATTACCATGTATTTTCAAATGTGTCATGACCCCACTAAAACGTAATAAATAATAAAAGTCTAAGTGCTAAAAGTAAGTTTGATAATATTGATACTCTGTGATTTGACCTTGAATATATTCATACTATTTACTTGTGTACAACTATTGGTGCCCTAGAAGTTGCAGAGGGAGACTTGGAGCCCGAGGACCGAGGTTCAGTTCCCTGTATGTGATGATATATTGGATCTGTATTTGTTTTATATGTGTTCCCCCAGATTTCCACACTGTAAGTCATGTATGGAAGGACAAAGGAACAGTACAAAGTTTAAGCTTGATCGATGAGGTTTTTGGCTCTGTGTACACTGCGGCTGATTTATCTTATCTTATCTTATCTTATCTTATCTTATCTTATCTTATCTTATCTTATCTTATCTTATCTTATCTTATCTTATCTTATTTATAAAAGACATTTTCCCATTCTGGTTGTTGCTATGTCCTTTAACAAATTTGTACCCATGCTTACAAAAAATGTGTTGAACTCATTCACAATCACATCTGTATCATTAATAACTTGGTTATTTTTTATTCAGAAGGCAGCTGGGATAATTCTGGAACACTATTTAACAGGAATACCTTTGTGAAAATCTGCACATGTATTTTTTACAAATATTTCTGCAAGAACATCAGCCTGTATAAAACTGGTATAAAATGATAGTTTAAAAAAAAAAGAAAAGTTAAAAAAAAAGATAGTTAAAAAAATGCCCCTGAAAATGCGAAATGCCCCACTGAAAAAGTAGGATTTGTTTCTACAGCTGGGTCTGGCTAGAATTTTAAAAGCTCTAAGATTTCATGTTTTTTAAAAACATGGGTGGCCATTTCTTAATATTCCTTTATGAATTGTTAGTCAATGACCTCACATAAACACCAGTAAAACTGTTGAAATGCAGTTAGATTCCAGATCAGATGGTGACTGGTCCCCTGGGACCATAGACAGTAATACAATTAAACAGGTGACCTGATATAACCTTGGTTTTCACATTGACAGTGACAGAAGCAGTTGCCACTCTGTGTACTAGAAGCCACCATGCCTTCAGTTTCTGTGCAGACTCAATTATTTATCATAATGAAAAACATAATGTTCTTTTTTACACAGCAACAATTTAGTCTATTGTTTGGTATGGTGTTACCAGCTGATTTGGGAATCTAAAAGTCCAAATCAAGACTCAAATTCACAACTCAATAAGAGCAGTAAAATCATGGGACATACTCCTAATCTCCAGGAACTTTTTGACCAGAAAATAATTGAGCAATAAATATCTTAACTGACAGTTGTCATGTTTTGCAAACACAATATAGATTGTTGAACTTAAGTTGGATGTCTAGCCCACTTAACTGTTTTACTTCGTGAAATAAAAACAAAGGTGCGTGCATATGTTGTATTAAGTAAACAGGATTTACTAGTCTCCCAAAGAGTCATTATATCATTTAACACTACAAATGAGACTAACCATGCTCTACTAGTTTAGAGTGAAGGTTTCCCTGCTGGTAGGTAGCTGTAATTCAATTACCAAAATAAGGTTAAGAGCAACTGTTTATCTTTTGGTCTATGTCTGGCAAAAGATGTGTGTGTGTTACCATTACTGACTGACCTTTTTATCAAGGTAAAGGGGAAAAATTAGCATTTAAATGAATGACACTTTAATTCAGTAACCTCGTTGTAAAAGTTAGAGGGGGTTGATCTCTTATGTGTCAGAGGTTCACTAGTTACGTTGGTCCTAGTTAGTTGTCTCCAATAAAGCATTCTTCCAAACAATAACGTTAATTGTGAACTATTGAAGTATTCAAAGGTTTTATCAAATCTTCTTGTCTCACCAATATAGCCCCAATTATATTTACCAACAGACTGGTGTTGTGGAAGGAAAAATCGTAACTCTTCTGCAGGAAAGAAGACTTAAGGCAGACAATCTGGCAGCTGAACAACCCCTCTAGGTTTATTTAGGTTCCCAGGTAAATCAGAATACAGCTTTAATCATCAATTCAAGTCACAGAAAGCCTCATTTACAGCTTCAGTCTTTTCTTTCATAGAACCTATTTTACCGTAGAGCGAGTGCCCATTCTTGTGTATATACCTAGTAAATCATTGACAAGTTAATAGTGTATCTTGTTCTGAATTTGATTACCAGACTCCATTGACCATCTTAATTTTATTTCAATATCATGCTAATCTACCCTTGAGATCAATGGGCATACTCAGCTGCTTTCCTTAAAATCACTTAGTTCCCTTACGTATGAAAATTGGTTTAAAGGGGGAAGCAAGAGTGTTAGGGTCATTTTATCAATGACACTATATGAAATTAGCACTTTCATTAAAAAAAAGAAAAAAGAAAAAAAAACTACTAGATTGTTATGAATTAGAAAATTATTAAAGGTAAAAAGTGTAACTGTGAAAAAAATCAAATATTGCTTTTATGAATACATATTTTATGTCAAATTACAACTGCATACAATTTAAAGCGTTTCCTCACTTAGTAAGAGTTATTTATAAATATATAGGTGGCGGCACACCCAAAAATAAGGCTGCTATGTTATTCACTATTTTTTATCGTGTAGCCAAAAGGGGACCAATTGTCAGCCTTAAACATTTTAGGTGTGAATCCCCATGTGTTGTTAGGGGAGGGAGGGGGAGGAGGAGAAACAAGCAAAGACAGCATGGATCATTCAACTTGCCCTTTGCCATTGAAATGAGAACCATCCATATTCTTTGTTCTGCAAAGAGGAAAAAATAGCCAAGAACAGAAAAAGATATAATAACGGACAGAAAACAAGAGTCTACATTGCTGTAGCTTCTACCAGACGGAGACAGTTCATGAGGGATGGGGACTTTGAAACTGACTTAGGAGGTTACAGCTTTCTGCTGGACAGGTGAGTTATTTCAATCTAACAGTGAAGTTTATTTTGGTGTTATGTTAGAAACAGGGCAGGTGGTCCAGAAACTACTTTATCCTCCTGTTTAAGTTGGATAATTTACTGTTACTTGCTATATAAAACAGCAGAGATGGCTAAATTTGTTATATAGCCTACAGTGGAAAAATAAATTTGCAACTATTTTCAGTTGCTACTCTTCACAGAAGCCATACTTGTAAGCAACCATTAGCTTCATTCAGCCATATTTCACCAGTCTTCCCTGGTGTTTTGTAATTCATTCCAGCTGACTTGTGAAGGGGCAGTTAGCAATTAGCAATAGCTCAGTACCAAATACATACAAAACAGAACTATGTATTGTTCCATACCTCATCACTTTATGGGACACCCGACACCCCAATGCTAGCTGTTGACATTTTTACATTTAGGACTATGCAGCTTCACTATTGGTAATATTGCGCTTAAAAGGTGAGCAGTACTAAGTTGTTTGCATTCATTGTGAATGAATAGGGAACCACTAGATGGGAGTGATTCTTACACATTGGGGCTTTATTAAAAACTTATTTATTATAAAATAAAAACAACATCTGCCTGCCTGTCTATGAACTGACAATACATTTTCTCATTTTAAATAGACAAGACTGAGATTGTTGTCTTTGGACCTGTAAAACTCAGGATAAAATTATCTATTTAAGTAAGTAATTTTGATTAAATTAATTTGGCCTCCAGTACTACACTGAGATACCAATAAGTCATTTTTGACCAGGAGTTATCCTTCAGCTTGCATTTAAAACAGGTTTTTAGAACTGCCTTTTTCTACGTAATATTACAAAAATTAAGGATATCCTTTCTCAGAGTGATGCAGAAAAATATGTCCATACCTAAATTGAGGATGATGGTCAGACAGGGGAATGTCCAATGGTATGCCATGTAATTGCACCATATGGACTACCAGAAGGTCAGCAGTCTCCTTGGCAGAGGGCAGTTTCAGTAAAAGTCTGAAGAAAGGGGTTTGGACTTTTGAATTGTATAATTTCAAAATGTATCTTGCCAAAAAAAATTTTTTTTAGCATCTCCTAGTCTACCTTTAATGTTGGAAACATCTGAAGCAAATGTTTGCGGTTGAAACCCATTCTTCATTGAAAGAGAAAACCCCTTAATTCAGAGAGCTCAAATAATTGAGGATCAGGAATAAGGCTGACTCTAGGAATGCACACATGTGAGGGCAGGCATAAATGTGAACAGGGCATCATGTGTGCACATCATGCTTCAGTTTTTTTTTGTGAATTGTTTATATTTGTGAAGAACTGGATTGCAATTTGTCAGGGCTCCAACCAAAGACCTGTTCAGCTTAGTGTCCCACCGGAAACTAAAGCTGCTGCTGGTTTAGCTCTTAAGGTCACTGAGGCCCAAAACCCCCCTGACCACGATAAGTTGGCAATCCCTCAAACAATAACCTTTATATGAAAAATAAAGGGCAGACAACAAACACTGACTAGAACATTAAATGGTTTTCTTGATTTTGTTGATTTCTTTTTTTTTTTTTTTCGAGAACTTTATTCAGCTCTCTACAATAACAGCCTGGATGGCACACACATCCAGTGCTCATGTGTGATTGAGCAATACTCCCACTGACATGCTCACACACTTAAAAAAAACAACAATCCCCTGTTGACAGAACATACATATGCTATATACTACTTTATTTATTGTTAATTACTTATTAAGTAGCTTATCTCACTGTATAAATTGCTACGAGGTACTAACAGAGCTTCACTCTCACTTCACTCAAAGTTTTACAGCTGCAGCAGCTCTGAGGAGAAGCCTGGATTAGGCTTCTTGTCAACTTGTTTGCATAATAAACACTGATTGGTTGTTCAGGAGAAAGAGGGGTTCTCACAATGCAATGCTGTACAACCAGCATGCAGCTTGATGAAGGGAGAGAGCGTTTATTAGGGAGTTTATGCATTTTGGGTGGATTTGATTTGAGGGGGCTAAGTGCTTGTTTGAGTGGGCGTTGCACCCTCTTGCCCCTGCCTAAAGCCAGCCTCAATCAGGATATACAAACCTTGGGTGTGGGAAGCAGCAAGTGGCACAACTGGTGGGGAAGGGGGTGATGTTGAAGGACTGGAACTGGCTGTGGAGCTTCAACAGAGTTGAAGATTCCAGTTAGCTCAGAAACACGAGGTAACTCATTGAACTAGAACCAGCTATTATTGAAATAATAGCAAATGTGAATGCCCATTTATTGAACTGTGCTGAATAATTGAAATGAAATTGCATAAGTATAAGAAATTGAAAAAAAAAATCTCAAATAACATTTATTGTAATTGGCCCACATTGGGATTAGAACCCATACCCTCCTGTTTTAAAGCACACTGACTTTACTCACTACACCACTAGGACTCATGCTGGCATGTTGGAAAGAAGCGTTCAAATCTTTTGCAGTTAGCATGGGCATGTCTTTTTCTTTTTGCACTTCCAGCAGGGTGCATATAGCAGGATTGCAAAAACATGTGCGAGGTTGAACTAAACTCCAGTGAAGATGTGACAGACTTTATTGGTCAATGTGAAAAACTTTTTTAAAAGTTGTTTAAGATTCATCAAAGTGTTGTAATGTTGCAGGGAGCATTGTTGGAACAAATCCTTTATATTTGACTAGGACATTTGCAAATAAATTCCTTTGCTCCTTGAAGTGTGTAGCTGAGACCAATTGTTCACATTGAGCAGCCTGCAGAACTGCATGTCATCTCACAAGCAACAGTCAACAATGGAGCTATATGTTAAATGCTGCATTTGAACCAGTGCCTTGTATGTGTACCTGTGTCCCGGTGCAGAAAATGGACCAATCGCTGAGCTGAATTCCGTTTCGTCCAATCACAGGAATGGATTTCAATACATTGACAAAAACTTGAATAACTTAAAAAGTTTAAATGTTACAAAGACCAAAGGTCGTAGCACATATCTCCTGAATGAGGTGAACAGTTTGATATTTGAATGGTTGAAGTGAGACAAAAGGTGTAGGAGGAGTAGCGTTTCAAAGATTTTGCAAGAAAAGACACTAGAAACCAGGACCGAGACGAACCAGACACTGCAAACCGTGCCCCCATGGGCATTCACATTGATAATGTTGACAATTCATTTAGTGACAATGCTCAGTTTTCATGCATAACACAGCTGAGAGCAGCAGGTGAGCAACTGAAAGGTGCACCAGGAGCAACGTCAAGGGAATGCACCACAAGAAAAGCCACAAAATATGTAATCCTCATATTGTTCTGTAAAATATTATGAAAAAAACTACTTCTGCAAGGAAAGACAACTGGTAACCGTAGATGCTCTATACCATTTTTAAGAATGTTTCTGTTCTGCAGGTGTACTTTATGACTGAATTTATGAAACTATGTCATTCTGTATGCTTGTAGTGTTACACCACATGTCTTTGTTGTACTAATGCAACAAACTGAATGACCTCTTTAACAAACATAGCAAATGATTGTGTGTGCTTAATTGAATGGCAATGAAGTGTATTTTTTAACAGTGATGATAACAATATTGTGTATTTTAAAGACACCATAGACTTAGAACAATTTTTTCATGTGATTACTGTTATGTACGGTAGTTTATACGCATTTTATTTTTCCTCTTAAGGTTTTTAATCTGACTTGCAAGTGGAATAACTGGTTCATGAATTGTCCTACCTGCTGAGGTATAATTTTTAAAAAAAAAAGGAAAAAGAGGGAAATAGTATAACTTTTTACTGCCTACTCATCTGAGCAAAATCCATTAGAAAATAGGTTGACACATTGTAAACAGGAAATGCTAGGGGACAGGAAACCAGTCTACTGAGACAATCATTAGGGAAGTGTTAGATATACTTGTATTTCTTGAAGTTGCTCATCATCAGTAGCAGCTTAATTTTTTTTCAAGCTTGTATTTGGCTGGTTTGCAGCTGCTGACTTTAAGCACAAGAAATGCCACTATCAGTTGTGTTTCACAGTTCCAAATGTGTCATTAACTATGATTAAGGACACAGTCAGAATTGTTTTTCTTGGCCTGTTGTGAGCCAAAGTCAACCAAAGCTCATTGGTTCTGTGTGTGTTTGTGTTCGTGGCATCTTTAGAGTCATATAAATCTATCCTTCCCGTCTTCTCCCCGCCACTACTCTCCTAAATCACTAAGCTGACACTGCACATTTACACATTAGCTGCTTTTACCTCTAATAGGATCAGTAGGACTTAAATTTGTCATCTGATAAAACTAAGCAGCTTGACAACTTTACCCTGCTCTATCTTAACCAATTTATGTTCAATTAGGATAACAGAGAAATTTTACAAGGATAGAAATTAGATAAGAAAATCTAGAGGGGTTAGATTAATTTCTTTATAAGTATCTGTGCAGTGGCAGTCACTTTTAACTGGATGCACTGACAAGTTGGGGAGAACTGACTTATTCTCATGATGCTAACATTAATTCCTGATGCTAAAAAATTACTTAAATTTACATGGTTATGGAGAATGTCAATGTTTCTGTTTTCATTGGATGTATTTTATCACACTATAGTAAAATTATAAATGCCAACATGAATAAACTAAAAATGTAACTGTTGTTTTATTTAAGTCCAGCAGCAGTAGTATCTAAATATAGTGTGCATTGATGTTTCTCTTACTTGTGAAAATCTGCCTGTAATCTATAATATGCCAAAATCTATATCTTATTTACAATTTTCAGCCTCAGTATTTTCACCTGTGGAATGAAAAAATTGATTTTTATTTTATCTGTTGTCATTCAAAATATTTTCCGAGCAAGGCTGATAATTAGACTGAGGTACGTCAAAAAGTATGATTTAGCAGAGACCGACCTTTTCTTCCTGAGGAATTATTTTACTTCCCTGAAAAACTTGCAAAAAACACAATCTTTTTAAATGAATATGTCAATTAAAGTGTTCCCATTTTCATGATGCACATCGTGGTTTAAAGCCTTCAAGTAAATTATAGCCTATGTGGCTACTCTTTTTTATGCTTGTCTAATTTCTGGAAAGTAATCTAATTTTATCATCAGATTCATTTTTTATTTAAGCCAAAAAACAATCATTATAATTAGCGGTATGCTGCTTGTGGACTTTGTTTTTGTATAATGAGCTGTAAATATTCTTACCAGCAATGAAGATTGACTCTTGAGCTCTGTGTGTTTGAATCAATCTTTATTTATCTGGCTCTATATTTATCTTAAGATAATATTGAGGCCACAGGAAATCTCTTTAGCGTCTTTAGTTGCCGCTGATTCTGTGACACTAAGTCTGGGTCACCTCCAAAGTCTTTGGCCTCTGCTGATTTAGACTGAACTAGCTAACTTAATACATAGAAAACATTAAGTTCTTAGTGAGACAAACTCACCCACTGACAGTGTGACGGGTCATATATTTAGAAAATAGTTATGATAAAAATGTATGTAAGTGCCACAAAAGGCCTGTTGTAGCAGTTCAGCAGTTCCACAAGGTCTCTAAACTGAGGACTAGAGTAGATTCAGAGCTGGCACAGGTGGTTAGTTTGCTAGTTGGTGTCATTGTGAACTAATGGTTCTTTGTCCTTCACAGGTAGTTCAGTGTAACCCAGTAGAGGCCAGAGACTTTGGAGGAGAATCAGCTGCAACTCTAAAGAATCTCATTATTTACAGGCTTTGTACTGAACAGGTATTAATATTGAAAACTCAGGCTGTATTCATTTTTGGAAATTGCATTTAATTTAATTTTTTCATTCATGACGGTAGAAAAAAAAGAACAGAAAATATACCCGGGCCAAACCGGAACAGACCCAAACATTAAATGTCATTTTAGGTAATTTATCTAACAGCTCCAGTCTACAATGTGCTACAGTAATTTGAACTTTTTAAACGTTTTCGTCTGTGTTGAGGATTCAGTCTGGTCATACAGCAGAGATGATCACTTCCTGCTCTAACATGAACAGAGTATGTGTGTGTAAGTGTGTGGGTGTACTTTTTGTGTTTATTGACATTCCTGTATGTAAATATTTCAGTCTTTTTCTTTTTGACAGCTTTTCTGTCAGAGACTTTCGAACAACTGGATGGTCACTCCAGTTAAAAGCTGCATGGGAAGAGTCACTACTCCAAGACAAACAGGCACAGCATAGTTCCCATTAGTGTGACATAAAAGACACACCTTACCAGTCTGCAGGTAAAAAAAAAAACCCCCAAGAGTTTGCATTGTTGTAAAGTCTCCATCTCTTGAAAAATTCTAAACAACCTTCCAGCTGAATAATCTCCCAGTGAACCTATTTTGATTATTTCATTTGATGACATTGGATATCTTCATTTACAAATTTCTGTCATTTAGAAACATCCGATACATTGTTTGGCTTTCATAAATTTATTTCTAACTGTATTCAATAACAGGTGGACAGTTCACACTATCACTGAACCTATAAAAAGTATATAAACTAAATGGAATTTTAGATTTTTAAAGTCCCTTTGTCACTTTTAATAAGATTGAAAGTAAAAATAAAATTACTCTGTCTTTCACTCTTTAAATAAACTTTCTGTCATTTGTAGGTTATGTTTAAATAAACCACATTTAATGCACAATGTTTCTGGGCCACGGTTGCTTGAAGTTCTTGTCTCTTTTTTCTTGCTTTGCATATATCCTTTCTTCTTTCCGTTCCACATAAAGTGGTGTGGGTGTGTAGAGAAACTTTCAGTGATTTTCTTTTTTTTTTCCACTAAAATGATCAATCTACGACTTATCGAAGCTCCATTATCCTGGCCCTACTCTGTGGGAGTGAATGGAAATTACATTTAAACCAGTTACTTGGGCAGAAAACTGCTGCCAATCATTCTTAAAGGGGAAGGATTGCAATTAACAACCCAATCCTAATCCCCTTGTTTAACCTCCTACGCCGCCTCAGTTTGGTCCACCTCTCTCCATCCTACTTTGCTGCTCTTCCATTATCCACTCTGAGCCAGACTAGGTGCTGTCGAGTTTAGCTGCTGAAGGCTTTTTGCTCTGGCTGTCTTTCATGGGGCTGTTTCTGACACTCAGATGATCATTGAAAGGATGTAAAGCAGCAAGTAGAGTGAACTTAGGCAGTGTGGAACGAGTAGATCCGGAGAAAGTAAAGCTGGATGGTGCGCTGCTGAGAGGAGCAGGTACATCACTGGCATCCCTAACTTTGGCTGGTCAGCATATTTGCTTCTGAAAGGTACGTCTTTCCACCATGTTTTTCAATAGATCAATTAAATTACACTTGTTTTAGTTTTATAGCATGAAAGAGACTGAACTTTACATTCAATCTATCTTACTGTCTAAATCAGTTTTGCAACATTTTGCAACTGACACAGCAGATAATCTTAAAATCTGATGAGCCAAAAAGTTAATACGATATGCAACTAATCGTCCCTTATTTTATCCCCAACACACGAACTAATTATATCTTCAGCAATCTTTATATTCTCAGATTTAATCATTGAAAATTAACAGACTTATTTTGTTATAAGTTTTGTTTAGTTTTTTTTTTTTTTACGTTAATTTGAGATTTTTCTTTAGATTTATGACAGATTCATATTCATAATGATAAATAAAGAAATTATCATTTTGTAATGTTAAATATTGTTTTGTTTTGTTTTTTAAATCAAACATAAACAGGTGATCTCTGATCTACTGCAGTCTATTGCTCATACTTTTCCCTTCTGTCTGCAGACCAGGGTGATTCCCAAATGCTCGAATGCATTTATCACTTGATACCATGAACATGGTGGACGACAGCTGCATCTCACCCAGCAACTTCCACGAAATGGGTAAAGGTGGGGGTGCCGCAATGGGGGGCCGTGTCCACAGCATCGATGTCATCCTTGGTTTCAGTAAAGACCAGGATCCTTTGCTAAGTCCTTCTGGGGCCCTGGGGCCCCACAAAGTGAACATAGATAACTTGGCAGAACATTGCAAGCAACAAGAACCCTCATCACACTCGTCCTACAGTGTACACCTTTCCTCTGTGAGGAACAGCAGCTCCGAGCAGCAGCAGTACCACAGTGAGTTCATCTCCGTATCTCCGTGCAGTAAAAGCACTTTGTTAGGTCTTCATCAAATTTTAGGATGATGTCTTAAAATTTTAAGGAGAGGAAAAGTTTAATAACTGAAGATTTTAAGACATTGTTTTATTTTTCTGTCAACATAAAAGTAATCAAATAAATTACTCTTAAACTGTGCATTTCAATGCCAGCTATTTAATAGATGTAACAAACATTTTTGTTTCAGCAAGAACGGTTAAAACAAACAAAATATCTCAAAAGATCCCACGAAGGAGTATCCACAAGACATTAGGCTACAACGGATATACCGACACTAAATGCAAAATGTTAAAGTTTAACTACAGAAACCAGAGCACAATGAATACAGTCATATTCTTGTGTGTGAATAGGACTATATTGTCATTCTCACTGGTAAAATTATCATTCAATTATAGCTTTTACCGTTTCGCTTTCACACCAACAAAAAATTCAGAGAAAATTATTTCACTGTATTTTTAGGTTTGTTTTGGACAAGAATAGACAGAATAAATGTTTTTTAGCAAATGTTTGGGATGTTAATATGAAGAAGTTATAAAACACACTTAGTTTGGGTTATACATACCCAAACCAGTTGGTAGAGATGGCAGGTTTATTTTGACAAATTTTTAAAGACATTCATTAGTCACTGCAAATTTACCCAAATGATAGACCAGGACTTTAAAGGGCTGAAGGTGGAAAAACAACAGCTAAGTAGGAACTTTTCTTTTCATGAGGGTATTCTATTAAATAATTTACTCTTATTTTATCTATTAAAAAACAAACAAAAAAAAAACCACCACCACAAATGCAGACTCAGAGTCAGTGTTGTAGATTTGCGAGAGAGTAGAACCTGTTGCATTGACTAGACAGCGCAGACTGAAAAATAAATTGGACGACAAGATGGTGCAGGGGGTTTATATCCCCAAGACCAATCCCATCCCCTTGTGGAATTCCCCCTAATCTGCTCTTCTGTGCAGATTAGATTGTACTGTGGTTTATTCTGGTGTGATTGTTATCATTCAGTCTCAGGATCAAATTTGCAACATTTAATCTGAAGCTATTTTCAGGATCAGGCAGGTGGTTGGTGATTTTGTGACTGAAACAAAATTAAATGTTATCTCTTTGACGTGGAGATGGATCTGTTCCCTCCATGGGAGTGTTTCACATTCACTCATGTTAAATTAAAATACATCAGCAACAATCGTATATATTCTCTATGAAGTAAGTCCAGCTTCTACAGAAGGAGCTGCTGGTCAGTGTTCAGTGTCATTGGGCCCCTTTTCTTTGGCCAGAGCAGCTGCCCTGGCTGATAAAAAAATAAAAACTTTGAGGAGGCTTCAGACCAGTGGCTGTGAAGGGCTGACAGGCCAGGAACTGGTCACTGAACCAGACCTGACCTCTGCCTTTGTTAGTGCCTGGCCTTTGTCATAGTTGCTTAATGAGAAGAGGATAAATCAGCCCCCCAAATCTGGTTTTCTTTTTGTGACTGCCCCTGTTTACCAGTGTGAAAACGGCTTTTTTTTTAAAAACTCCATGAATACATCATTAACAGAAGCAGACTGGCATAAAGATTGGTACAGTCAGTTCGGCTGATGGTCTGAAATCATGTTTTTATGTCTGCTCAGTATGTATTGACTAAAGAGGTACAAAAAAATTGAAAGATCATTCTTGATTTAGCTAATAGTTTAAATAAATCTGCCACATTAAATGTTTTCACATAACACTCACTGTGACCAAGAGATCATCAATTCAGTCAGCAGCTTATCCTAGCTATGGGAAGTTTTAGTTCTTTGATATGAAAAGTTACTGTGTTCCTGTTACGCAAAGTAAACTAGCTAGCAAATACCTCTAGGATACGTTAAAGACTCAATCATTTCTTCTTGGAGCTGGGACAGGTAGTTATTATCTGCATAATTATATGCTGTTATAATGGAGTTCATGCTGGTCATCAACAAGCACGATTACATTTGGCTTGCTAGCTTTGTTAGCGTTTGTCTTCACTGTGGAATAAAGGAAATTTAATCTTTAGAATTCTGGTTAATTCAGATTTGTTTTTATACTCTAACTTTAATGACAGTCATATACTATGAGAATAACTGTGCCACAGTGGACACGACCAAATCAAGTACATCTCAGTCCATATAGTTAAACATCTTTTAAGGACAGTTTAAAGATGAAGACTGGAAACAACTTTTCTAAATCCTATTAGGAATGTTTTTGAGCTTCACTGAGGTTCATGGAATTGCTTGCTTCAGTGACCTACAGTAGTCTATTGTTGCAGGTGTCAGCCTAATGTGTGCTCTGCTGGAAAGTAGGTGTTTTCCTCGTTGCTTTCTGTAGCTTTCTGAATCGTAGCTAAAACAAATGTCTTTATCTGTGACCTCTGATTAAAAAAAAAAAAAAAGCTGAATAAAAAGCAAATATGTGTTGATTATTTTTTCTCCCATTCCAAGCAGACACAGGCTTGTACGGAAACAAGAGTGATGAAGAGCTGTGTGAGCTGAGGAAGAGTGTAGACAGTGATGAAGGCAAGTCTCCAGAGTCATGCAAGGATGATCAGCCCAAAAAGAAACACAGGCGCAACCGCACCACCTTCACCACCTACCAGCTGCACGAGCTGGAGCGGGCGTTTGAGAAGTCCCACTACCCAGATGTGTACAGTCGAGAAGAGCTGGCCATGAAGGTGAACCTCCCTGAAGTCCGAGTCCAGGTGAGATCATTTGCAACAGCTTTATTCTGCATTATGCTATATAAGAAATGAAGGCTCAAGCAGTAACCATCAGACCCTGTAGGATGCTTTAAGATGGCTTTCTGAAACCAGAGAAGAAAATGCACATGTAGCTGTTTATTGCAAACATTGTTGAGTGGATTATCTGCTTACATTTCAAGCATTCTGTCATGCAACACCTGCCAGTACAATATCTGGAGCTCACACACAAAACTCTCTTTAAATACTCCTAAAAGTGTAATAAAAACTGACCTGAAGGAAAGCTGCTACAACAATTTTATGACTGTAAGAGAAATTTGTTGACTGTGGTTTGTAAGTCCCTCAACCCTTTTTTACTTCTGTGCAAGTTTTATTTTCTACAAATTGAAACGTTCTTTGCTAAAAGAAATCTTGTATCTAAATAGGATATTTCCAGCTGAATAGAGAACATTTTCAATGAATGAACAAACTAATTAAATAACTGGGATTTTCGAGAATTTGGCACATTTTGATTTAGATTTGATAGTTTTTAGATTAAAAAGTAAAATCACCTAAATACAAATACAGAAAACAACCTGTTACACTGTATTTTATATTGTATTTCACAATATAATATTACTTCTTGTCCTTCCACTTCAGAAATCATTTCTGAGTAAAGTTCCAAAAACAATTTACTACGTAAACTAGTACTCGTAATGGTTAGCACTTGGTACTCTTTCAAATCCAAACCAAACTGTTTATAAGCCTCTTTTGGACCACAGGAAGTTTTTTCATTTATCCATGATTTTACAAAATCTTGTTTCACCTCTACTGACATAGCAAGGTTTAAAAACTTTGTCTCACCTTCAAATTTCTTTTCTTTTCTGAAGAGCTCTGATTAGTGGATCATTCCTTATTTTCACAAGAATACTGATGTGAACTGATATTGTAAACATCAGCTTCTTTAGATCTCTGATAACAGAATGATTTTTCACAGCAGCAGCATGCACAGGCAGTGCATGCAGGCAGCACTTAAACAGATCAGAACTTTACGCACAGGGCTAAAGTGGCAGGACAGCACGTTCCCACATTGTAGTAAAGTAATTTCATTGCTGATATTTTAAGTGTAATGCGTTACTTTATTTTGTTACCCAGAAACGTAACAACATTTTACCCCCAACACTGTAGAACACATGAAAACACATTCAGTAAAAGCAAAAGAAACTGAAATAAGATTATAAGAAGCTGAACGTAGCTGACAGGGGTCCAACCAACATACCAACAAACTGGATCAGCCATATGATGTTTGGAGTTTGAAGTGAAAATGTAAACCACCCAAATTACCAGGAAGTATTTTACCCTGGTAAATTAATTCCAGGTAATAAATTTACTGAAAATGTTGGTGGAAAAAGCCCCATATAGCCTGAACTTGCTGACCAGGTTTGTCCCTCCCACCCCAGAGCCCCTGTGAGTTGCCCACCTCAAGCACCACTTCCTGTCTGAAAATACACTAAAAACAGGCTGTTTTTGTGTTTATATTTTTGTGTGATATATTTTTTTTTATTTTGCTCCGCAAACTATATTTTAATTTTTGTTAAGTTTATTTTAACAGTTGAATTTTTATTTCACTAGTTAAAATTTTCTTTTTAACTAACCTCCAAACATCCAACAGACAAAACCTTCACTGACAATTAGGACAGTCAATATCAGGATGATACGAATTATTTACATGTAAAATAGTCTAGCATTTTTACAACAAAAATCTCTTCATTGAAATGACGATCTTATCCCTATCACCTCAGATAACCTAAAACCTTAAACTGATTTGTTCTCACATCAAGCCAAGCTCTGGATCCTTTGCCAGACACTTGGCAGCACTCAGGTGAGCAGATTAAACTAAGTAACTTGTAAGCCTGTTGAATTATTCCCAATGTTAAGAGATACCCAGCCAAACCTAGAAAAATATCAGGACAGTAGTTCGAGACGATTGTGGATCTGAACAGGAGCTTTCCAGCTACGCAGAGAAACTTTTAAAAGAATTTGTGAAAATTAAAGTACATGAAGGTTGTTGGACTTTCCATCAGAGCTGAGAACAAAAAACCAAAGCAAAACAAAACAACCATTTATTTGACTTTGTTAAAAATGAAAAAGCTAAAAGTGAAATATTTGGTATATTTCCTTTTTATTATTAAAATGAAACAAAGAAAGATTAGAATATAGGTTTTTATAGTTTACAAAACAAAAAATAAAATCCCTGAAATAGAATCACGAAAAACAGCTTGTTTTATTGTTTTTTTAGATAGTATTTTACCTTGTAATTTTACTTCTTGTCATCTCACTTCAGAGACACAACTCTGTAGAAATGACTTTAGTCCACAGGTTGTGTGGTTAATTTATGTTTTGGTCATTGGATTTTTCATTTAGAGGTCCATATTAAAAACCAAAAATGGTCTATTTATCTGATTTTTGTTTTAAAATAATAAAAACCATAATGGAAATACAAATCATTTTTTCTTTTTACTCTTAAAACTGATAAGAAAAAAAGCTTGATTTTGGTTTTTAACTTTGCACAACACACAATAAAATCAAAGTATTTACTTACTGTTAGGACAATCAACTTTACAATAATCATTATCTTTTTCAAAGACAAAATATTGACTTGTAAAATAGCCTGGCATTTTTACAGCAAAAGTCTCTTAATTGAAATGACTATCTTAACCCTATCACCTCAAAATAACCTAAAGCCTTAAACTGATTTGCTCCCATATCAAGCCAAGCTCTGGGCCCTTTGCCAGATACTCGGGAACACTCGGGTGAGCAGATTATACTAAGTAACTAGTAAGCCTGTTGGATTGTTCCGAGTGTTAAGAGATAACAAGCCAACCTAAACAGCTATCACGACTGTAGTACGAAGAGGAAAAACAAGATAAAGTGGCCTCAGTAACCCAAAGTGGGATGTAGTACAAGTATTAAATATCTGGCTTCCTGAAGATGTCCTATGAGTTATCGTGTGTATATGGATGGATGGATGGATGGATGGATGAATAGATAGATAGATAGAT
Source organism: Telmatherina bonti (assembly GCF_933228915.1). Classification (NCBI taxonomy): domain Eukaryota; kingdom Metazoa; phylum Chordata; class Actinopteri; order Atheriniformes; family Telmatherinidae; genus Telmatherina; species Telmatherina bonti. The sequence goes on from NC_136626.1 coordinate 22,756,059, forward strand.
AGATAGATAGATAGATAGATAGATAGATAGATAGATAGATAGATAGATAGATAGATAGATAGATAGATAGATAGATAGATAGTAAAAACATCTAAACTATGAAGAAACACATTTGGAATCATGTAGCAAACAAAAAAGTGTTAAATAAACCAGAATATGCTTTATATTTTAAACTCTTCAAAGTAGTCAGCCTTTGCTTCGATGACTGCTTTGCACACTCTTGGTATTCTCTCACTCAGTTTTATGAGGTAGTCACCTGTGGTTTCCCAACAATCTTAAAGGAGTTCCCAGAGCTGCTGAGCACTTGTTAGCTGCTCTGCCTTTATTCTGTGGTCCAACTCATCCCAAACCATCTTAACTGGGTTTAGTTCAGGTGATTGTGGAGGCCAGGTCATCTGATGAAGCGTTCCATCTCTCCCTGTCTTGGTACGGTAAAACGTACATAGCCCAGAGCTGTGTTTGGGATCATAATCCTGTTGAAAAACAGATGATGGTACCAGATAGGATGGCATGTAGCTGCAGAACACTGTGCTAGCCATGCTGGTGAAGTGTGTCTTGGATGTTGAATAAATCACCATGCTTCATTGTGGCAACTACACATGTAGAAACCATCTGTTCATCTTTTCTGCCTCTCAAAAAGACATGGCAAGTGGAACCAAATATCTGAAATTTTGACTCATCAGACCAGAGGACAGATACCCAGAGGTCTAATGTCCATTCCTTCTTTGACTTGACCCAAATAAGTTTCTTGTTCTTGTTGAGAAGTGGCTTCTCTGTAGCAGCACACTGAAGGTCTGACTCATGCAATTTTCTCTGAACAGCAGATGTCAAGATGAATCATTTTTTAATTTTGTGAAGCATAGGCGCTGATCGGATTTGCTGTTAGTTTGTGGGTTTTTATTTTATTAACTTATTCTCTGCAACAAGGTAAACTCTTGGTCTTGATTTCTTAGGAAGGTCTAAGTTTCAACATAGTGTTTGATAAGTTTTGCTGCTACACTTAAGGATACCATCAAAGTTCTTGAAATTTTCCAGACAGACTGACCTGCATCACTTAAAGAAATGATGAACATCTGTTTCTCTTGACTTCATTGAGTGATTCTTGCCATAATTTGGATGGCAAGAGGTCATATATATATATATATATATATATATATATATATATATATATATATATATATATATATATATATATATATATATATATATATATATATATATATATATAAAGGTGTGGGAAGAAGTATATATGAAATATTTGTGTTTTTTCTGTAGTGTTTTCTGTGTGAGGTTTTTATTATACAAAATACAAATTATTCTTCTTAAGAATTATACATTCCCCATGAGTCTTATGTATCTCCTCAAGCATTTCAGGTCTTGTTTATGTTTAATTTTTCTTTCAGGTTTGGTTTCAGAATCGCAGAGCTAAATGGCGTCGACAAGAAAAATTGGATGCAAGCACCATGAAGCTCCATGATTCCCCCATGCTTTCCTTTAGTCGTCCACCCCCAGTTCACACTAGCATGGGTCCAGTGACCAACTCTCTGCCCCTGGACCCATGGCTTCCCTCTCCTCTTTCCAGTGCAACACCTGTCCATAGTATCCCTGGTTTCATGGGTCCAACTCAAGGCCTCCAACCCAGTTATCCGAACCACAGCTTCCTTAATGCTGTGCCCCATGCCCATCCTCATCCTCATCCTCACTCTCAACCGCATCCAGCCATGGGTCAGGGGATGCAGAGTATGGCTCCTCCTCCTTATCAGTGCCCCACACCATACCCTGATAAGTACCCCCTGGAGGATGTGGACCAGCGCAGCTCAAGTATTGCAGCTCTTAGAATGAAAGCCAAGGAACACATCCAGTCCATGGACAAGAACTGGTAACCAACATGACAAACTTGGCAGTACATACTGGACAAATTTGATGCTGAAAAAATATCTTATGTTTCAAAAGACCTCTGCTGATGGAGCGGAAATGGATTTGGAACTGTGAAAGCAAAAGACTCTTAGTTTTTTTTCTTTTTTTCCGTTCATCTCAAGGGCATGAAAGTGCAGCCTGCTATGTATTTTCTGTTTTAAACTGCCAAGCATCAGATATCTATTCTGTTTCCAATTTGTAGGTATCAAATGTCACCTCAGGTGCTATAAACAAAACAGGCCCTACTGGTGACTGTTTACTGTTATCACAGCAAGTATATAAATCACGTAAGTCATAAGTTTATGACTTTTTAAAAATATAAAACAAAATCTTCTCTGCCATTTTAATTAAACTAAATGAATGCTGTCCATATACATGACTGTGTAAGTAGTTTTCAGTTCATTTCATCTTTAGTAGGATTTATATGGTATCGTTGCTGACTGATCTTTGAGCCCTTGGCTTAGACAGCCTGCTACAACTGGAGGAAGTGAAATACTGAGAGGTTAGGAGAATGTTTCCATGATAAAAGTGATCGACTGTAGCAAGGCTACAGACAGAGAAGTGCTAGTATTTTTTATAAACCATGGCCAAGAATATACCAAAAAGAAGCCTGCACATATAAAATCTTTTCTCTGGCTTGTGCTGAGATGCTTTAATGAAACAAGAGAGGGAAGAAACGGGCATAGTAACCAGCAGAGTAAGTCTTTTTGCTTGAGTGGTGTTTGGAGAAGAAAAACCTGTTGGCAACTCTGTTGAGTGCTGCATGTACGTGCAGGGCAGCAGAAAGAGCCCTGTGTCATGCATCACCCCACATAGTTTCGTCTTTGTTTGGCACAATTGATCCAAGTGTATCCCCTTTGTCTGAAACCGAAGGGGGAGAAACGGTCTCAGGCTGTACTAAATAGGCCATTTTGTTTTGGTTTTTTTTTTTCTTGATCAAAAGACAAGAAATATGGATTTAGCATGGTTATTATTGACATGGTCTTTTCACCATCTGTTGCAGAGCTGAGTGTTAATTACATTAAAAGTAAAGAAGATCAAGCTTAAAATCAATATACTTTATATGGGCAGGAAATAGATCAACTTTTGGCTATTAAATATTTGAGCTGTTTTGGTTTGATCATGCAACGTGAAGGGAGCAAGTCCCTCACTTCAAAGTGCAATTTTAGGATCCCTTTCAGTCTTTTGTATCTTTTTTTCATTTAAAAAAAAAGGAAACTCTTTGTCTTTATAATTTACTGTTGTCTAGTAGCAATAATTCAGTTAACTGTCATATCATAAAGCAGCAAGAAATGCTATGAGAGTCTTCTGTCCATTCTGGTGAATTGTGAAATTTTTACTGCTCAGAGGAGAATAATAGTGTTACAGACGCTGCTCATCGTCTTTCCTCAGTTAGATTCTCAGTATTGTTGGTTAGCCAATTTTTTAGACACAATACAAGAGCCGAGGGTTACCTTGCACATTATAAAGGTCGTTAGGACAAACATACATGTAATTTTGGACCAAGAATAAACCAAAGGTTAGACAATGGACAAAATTGCACAAGAACAACTTTAGGTTTGTTTGTTTTGTTTTTTTTAAAGTGAAAATTTTCAGCAAGTTGTTTTACATGTTCTAGTCATATCTGTTTTAGTGATGTTGTTTTGTTTCGTTCTTGTTTTTGCCTGGATCCTTGATGTTCACAATCTGAAAAGAATAAATATAGTTTGATAGAAACTTTCTCACTGCTTTCATGTTGACCCCTGCACTCATTCCCACACTGTGTTTTTGTCCTAAGACTAAAGAGCAATCCAAGATTACTACAGTATAATCGTTGTCATCTGACATACATGGGCAGACATTCTTTCTTTTTAGCTACCGCTTGTATTCCTCTTCTCCCTCTGTCATGTAAGAGCTCTTTCTTTCCTTTACCCCTCCCAGTGCTCTCTGCTGTTCCCAGTTTAGTGGCAGGGTGCCAGCCTGTTAGGAAGATGAGACTCCAATCAATCAGGGCTTCCCAGGGGGGCCTCTGACCACAGGGACCGGCTCCCCTAATTGCCCCCAGGCAGGCAGGCCTGTCGGCAGGCTGAGCCGCTGCAACACATGTTCACAGGGCGACCGGTGCCACTGTGCACACTGGCTTCCTCGGTGTGTAATTCACTTTCCTGGACAGATGGAGGCCTGAATAGACCTCTTTTTGATGACCATATGGTTCAGCCAGTGGGTGCAATAAAGCAATGTTTGTATGATTTTTGACATGTCATGAAGTGATTAGTGTTGTTTGTGTAATGTTTGTGTGTGGTTGGCTTGTAACTCTTAACCAGGTCACACAACACAGCATCGTATTTTTCTGAAGAAATATCAAACAGAAGATTTTGTTAAAGAACAATTAATTGTTGTGCATTTCTATTTTTTTTAAAAAAAGGAAAGAAATTCCATCGGTTGCATGACTACTACATACATATACCATACCATACATGACTACTACATATATATATATATATATATATATATATATATATATATATATATATATATATATATATATATATGCGAGTGCGTGTGTGTGTGTATTGAAACAAAAAGAATGATAACATATCCAGATGTATCTTCTCGGTAACACATTGTGTACTTCAATAGACACAGAAAAATAACAGTGATCTTGTCTGTTATACATACATGTCAGACTAATGGAGACCATCTTGATTTTTCAGAGAATTAGTTGCTAAAGTCATCAGTGATGCATTATTAAGTATGAATGTCGGTTCTGTTCTACAAATAGGATTTATATAAAAACATCTGGAAGTGAAATCTGTGTAATGTTGGAATTGACTGTTATTACAGTCAATAATATAATTTTAAAAAATGCAAAGATAAGGCAAAAGAGACCTGCAGCAGTTTAACTTTTTTTTTTAAATTATATTTCTAGTTTTTTGGGTGCATTATTGAGAACAAAATAGACATTGAATCGAAATAGTAAAAAATCATTTTGATAACAGAGCAAGATACTGAAAATAAAAGAGAAAAGTGATAGAAAAGAAAAATCAAAAACATTAAGAAAGAGATTAAGCCAAAGAAAAGTGTGAGAGTGTAGCGAAACAGAGAGAGGAACAGTGGAGAAGTGGAGAGAAGAGGGGAGAGCTGGTGGGATGGCTGCTCGTCAGAGTTAATGATGTAGAAAATCCCCCAATTAGAGCGTTTTCCTGTGTTGCAGGATGAGTTCAGAGCGGGGTCCTCTGACAGCCCAAGGATTAGTACTCGAGTTGGGCCGGGCTGAGCCGGGTCTGAACAGGCACTAACTAACTGTTGGACAGCTTTGCACTGTTTAGCTGAGGCTGGGTTGAAGCTGTAGTCACAGTCGGCCTGAGGTCGGCATGCATGGAGCCAGCGTGAGCGCTACAAAAGAAAGCATTGGAAAAAGAACAGCCATGAAGTAACATGAAATAGGATTTTTACCAACTATTTTGTGCACTGAACGTCCAGAAAAATGTACTTTTTTTTTATCTTAAAAAATGCAACCATTTTAAAATAAAGCTTTATTATGTCCTAGCATGTGGTTGGTACATCAAAATATTACTTATATTTAATCTGAGCTGGACACCGGGATTTTAAGGAAAATCAATCTTCTCCACATTTTTTTATGATGTTCAACAACAAATCTCAAGATGACAAAATGTTGTTGGCATTAAAATGCAGGAACACAGCCTTAAACCCCACCGCTGCCTGATAGTGGATGAAATAAAAAAAGTAATAAGTCAGTTTACACACACAAAAATGAATGCTTTTCTGAATAAACATTACTAATTAAGATATTTTGACTTTGACATCATTCATCTGCAAGTAATAAATGCAAAATGGCACATTTACCCAGCAATACATCAGAGGTATAGTAGAAACTTCACATGCAACCTTGAGCTTGAACAGACCCAAGATGTAGAGCAGTCATGTCTTTGACTTTTCCCTACTCCAACACACCTGATGCATGTGATTAACCTCCTCACTATGTTCTTTGGAAGTCTACTAACAAGACCCTCATTTAATTCAGATGTGCTAAAATAGGATTGCCTCTAAATTATGCAAGGCAGTGGTGCTTGAGGACCGGGATTGAGAAACAGTGATGTAGAGAAAGTGTCTGTGAATCCATTAGAAGAGGCATCTCCAGCTCCGGTCCTCGTGAGCTACCATCCTGCAGATTTTTAGTGTTTCCCCGATGTGACACACCTGACTCTAATCAATGGCTCATGAACAAGCAGGTGCAAAAGATGACAACAAGTTGTTGGAGGACCTTTTCATTTTCATTTGAACAAGTGGGTTGGGAACACAAAGGGGAACACTAAAATCTGCAGGATAGTAGCTCATGAGGACTGGAGTTGGAGACCGCTGCTTTAGAATGATCAGGTTTTCTTTTGTGAACCCTCGAACACAGTCTGAGCCTCATTTAAACCCGATTTACAAACAGTTTTCCCTCTCGTGTCTTTTAAGGAAAAAGAAGTTGAAAAAATGTGAGCTTATGACATCTTCAAAAGCAACTTCAAGTCAGATATTCCAAGGTCCCAGTCTAACATTAGGTAGGAGTAAATCTGTAGTACCTTTGATTAATTTATTTTTAAAATTATGGAAAATAAACTTGCCAGAGCCATCTGTACCAATTTTTGGGTATATAAAACCCAAAGTAGGTGTTGGTTATAACACTATTGTTTAAAATTTCAACCATTTCACTGTTGTTACATCATTAACTTCTTTTTTTAACATCTCAACCATTTGCTAAAACCATCTATTCTTTTTATTCTTGTTCAAAACAAATGGAAAAAACATAGACAAACATTTTTATCTTGCCTTTTTGTTAGTGTGAAAGTTAAAGGGTTAACACACACAGAGTCACAATGTCATCTCAACATGTTGGATCCTTAATGGGTAAGAAAAAGAAAAGATGTGAGATTAGTTTAGAAGTAGGGGATAAAATGTTGCCCTTTCCTATAAGTAAGTCCAAGATCAAGTTACCACCGTAGTTCTTCCCACAGCAGACTTATCAGTTTCCCAGGAAATTTGAAGGGCAAGAGATGTAGAAACTGAACAGCGGTGTTGAATGTGTCAAAAAAAAAAATTTACTGTACTACTTTAAGTATGCAGAGAGCAAAAACAATCTATATCTCAAGTATTAAAAAATCCATGTGTTCTGTGGACAAAAAGAAAAATATTTTACTTTTTAGCAGAAATGTGAAAAGATATGTTTGGGGAAGGGAGGTCCGGTACTTTCCATTTATGACAAAAACATTGTCATGCAGCCTTTGGCACTTCAGGGTGTTGATACCATCACAACTGCTGACAGAGCCCATGTTTGAAAATATTTTCATGGGAGAAGGTTAGAGCCAGTTCATGACCTGAAGCTCAGGGCTCTTACGCACCAAGCTGATAATCGGCTGTCAGGGACCCAACTGAGTTCTGTCAATGTTTTTCATCAGGCGTTGGGTCTGGCAGCTGATTGAGAACAGTCACATTGGTTATTCAGTGGGGTGAACGAACATGTTATTAACTGTATTGTATGTTAATACATTAAATATAAATCCTTAACAACAAAATGAGACCATCTCTGTGTTTAAGCTTAACTTCAAAACATTGTCTTTGGAGTGTAAATGCATCAAAAGATGCCTACTTTCTCCAGAACTATGTTAGATGCTTAAATCTGCATTACAGCGACCTAACAATATTAAAAAAAATGCTTTGACTTTCTTTCTCTTGTTTTTATTTCTAATCATTGTAGTCTTTTTAATGACATATAATCCAACGCTCCATTTGCTCCACAATGGTTTGCTCTTTTGAACAATCTTAGATCACAAGTATTTGACAGATGGATGTGGTCTTTGTGGTGTGTTCAAGTGCTAAATTTGGCCTAGACGCAGCCAACAATTGGAGGCACAGCGGGGAAACCTTTTGTCGCTGGTTCTTGATGCAGGTTTGATGGATGAGAGCCTTTAGCAGAAGTAGATTTGTGCAACAACAGAATGAGAGGATAATTGAATGAGTAAAAGTGTAATGTTGTGTAGAACAGGGCCACTCAGTCAAGACATTACAAAGATATAGATGACCAGAACCAACTTTGTTTACTTCAAAGCTCTCTCTCACATAGCCGCAGCACCAAATGCCTGGAGTCCATTGCTGCTAGAAGAGCTTCTATTAGGAATTGACAAACTAAACCAACCTGGTCTGTGGGGAATTAATGTTATGTTTAATGAAGACACAAAATTTGTTTGTGTGTTATTATTATTATTATTTTTTTATTTTATTTTATTTTTTTTACCTGTCCTGTCCAGCATCTCAGCATACAGAACAGCAATCTGCGTGCCATATTTTTGCCAGACAGATTTACTCTGTCTGGGGAGACATCTCTGTTTGTGTGTTATTATTTAGTCCAACACCAGTGGTTCCAAACTTGATGTCCCTGAGGCGGTTTTTCAAAAGAACAGGGGTCCCCAAAGCTTTGACTGTTCAGAGCCAGTTTGAATAAAGTAAAGGCCATTTCCAGAAATAGATAGTTCTTTTTTTTTCCATTTGGTTGTTTCACTCCTATGAAACCAGTGATTTGGGGACCAAAAAGCACAAACTTTGCACAACTTCATTTATAAGACATGTTACAGAAATGCCTCAGTGGAGATGATTTGTCCTAATTTAATGGGAAAAAAGTCAGTAAGTTGGTAATTACGTTAAATTCAATTCAACTTTATTTATATAGCGTCAAATCACGGCAATGCCATCTCAAGACGCTTTACAGACAGAGAAGAAAACATAATGAAAGCCAATTCATAATGACCTATATAAGGAAACCAACGGATTGAGTTGGATTATTTTGGTTTTAACTTTGATTGAGGAAAAGGGTCGACAAGGATGCTACAGTTATGTTGAGAAGCAAGCAAGGTTTCAACACATGGGCGTTCAATAGGTGGTCATTTGGGAAATTAGGCTGGGAGCCATGTACTATGGCTATGAATTCTATCTAACTTTGAAAGACTTAAATACATTTTTGAAAGTTTTTGACTGCCCCTTTTTCTATGTCAGTGCTTGACATTTTACTTAAAAGCTGTGACATCTTCACTCATTCTTGTCTTGAATGACCAAATTTCAGGTCTGACATGAAAGTTGATTGGCTTTTTGAGATTTTTCCTCGCATTAACATCATGTAAAATTACACAAGCAAATGATTGTCAGTTATCAGCAATAAGAAGCATGATGAGCATCAGTTTCTTCTTGATTTTATGTTTGGCTTCACTGTTAAAGCAAAAAAAAAAGCCTGCAGACACAAATTGTTTACTTAATTGCAAGAGGGACGTATCACTGAGGAAGCTCTCACTCACCACTGCTGCAGACTAGCTGTGTTTATCAGAAACAACGGAGTCTCTAATGACTAATTGATTAATTGTGCACTCTATTATTATGGCCCTGTACTCCAGTCAATCTGAGAGGGGCATGGCTGGAGTTAACAGTCTTATTGGAAGGACGCGTTCCTTGCAAAGGATAATAAGGGAAAATAGCGGAATTAATTGGGTTTGATTAAGAGAGCTTTTCAATGGGACACAGCTTTTTCGCATGACATAATTAGGGGTCAGTTAAAGGGGTGTGGAGGGGTGAAAGGGGGGATTTGGTTGTTGGCGCCAGTACTTTGTGGGTGTGTCTGTAAGGGAAAGACAGATAGACAGTGTGTGTGTGTGTGTGTGTGTGTGTGTGTGTGTGTGTGTGTGTGTGTGTGTGTGTGTGTGTGTGTGTGCGTGCATGCGTGTGTGTGTGGAGGGGGTTATGCTTCCTCACACTTGTAGAACTATGCTGTGTGTCTGATGTGGTAAATTTCTATAGGCTCAGTCACCAGAAAACACACAGTGAAGTTCACAGGGGGCCCTCTGTGTGCTCAGTGTGTGATTATTATCAGTACAATTGCCAGCATTAAAGGCACAGTGCTTGGTCTTTTGTTAAAGCTACTCGGTCATTAGTTGCGCATTTCAGAGCAGCGTTATTATATAGAACAGGACCATGGCAGAAAGATACATTCAGCTTAGTTATTAAATGAGCAAAAATATCATTCACTACATACAAACACACACATTCTGAGTATTAAATTTTGTTGAAATATAATCTAGACATGGAGAGTGGATCTAAAAATACATGGGAATGTGATAAGCCACAACTAGGTTCCACACTGGATTAGATTATCAAATATTTCATCAGCAGTTTTTTTTTTTTTTTTTTTTTTTTTTTTTTAGCAGGTTTGATTTCACGTATCTCTGTTTCATCAGAATTTTCAACAAATGTGAGTGTATCCCCAATCCCACAGACAATAACATTTATCTTTTGCAAAACAGGACATTGCAAACCACAGAGGAATGTGAATTGGAGGGAAAGATTCTTCTGCAAGAATTTCCTTATTGCCACACTTAACTTTCCCTCCATAGGCTCAGTTAGCCACATCTTATTCTTATTATTATTTTTATGTATGTATACAACAGGAATATATGCTTTATAGATTATGTATACTGCATGGAAAGGAAAGTCAGAGAAGTTCAGCTTGAAAAGTGGGGGCATTGAAACGTTTCAAGTACAAGTGGTTAATGAAACTGAAGACAGCTCCAGCACCTGCAAAATGTAATCTAGAGTGGCAGAAAAAAATATTGATAATCAAAAAGTGTTGCATTCAAATGTGTCATTATTATCCAGAAACCTGTTCAACCACTCTATGGTCAAAGCTAACTACATTCAAGTCTAGGCACATTATTCAAATCAAATTATCTCCCAAGACTGAAAACTTAATATTGTAAAATTACTCTTTTCTTTACTCTTTTTTTCTCTTTAATTTGGTCATTGTATTTTTCTTCAAAACTATTTTGATATTGTGTGCTTCTGATATGTTGTGTTTTGTATGTTTTCTTGTACATTTCAAACAACTGCCCAGTTTTTCAGAGAAGTCAAAGAGAATGTCACGATTTACTGTACTATTTAAACAAACAAATAAATAAATGTAACCTGTACATTTCACCAGGGTGCAGCTGCATTTATCTGCAACTTGTTACATTTGAATGCTGATACCGTCCAGGACATAGACATCATATTTAAGATATCTATGGTCCAGGATACAAACCCCACTAGGTGCAGATTGAAAAGCAGATCTAGTGCGCCCTCTATGTTTTAAAATGTGACATGATAACAAAAGGAAGAGCAGTCAAAAGACTTCTAGCGTTACGTATAAGTTTATGTAAAAATTATTACAGTATTTTTTTCGACTAAAATGCTTTTCAGAACTTCCCCCAATCACTGCCAATATAAATTAGTTTTCGAAGCGAATAAATGACATTTTGACTCTAACAAAGAGCGAAACATTTCCGTATTTTGATTTGTGAGGTATACGTCACAAAACTCCCACAATGCACTGTCATTTACACATCAGCTCAACTGAATAACAAAAAAACAGTTTAAAAAGTCTAAGTGTTTTTTGTTATTAATGTATACGATATCGATTTATCTGAGCTCCCTGTTGATCCCGGTGTGTGTGGGTGTTCGTCGTAGGTATGTAGCCTGTTCAGGTAGAAGTGTATTAGCTTCTAGCGTTGTAAGCTAGCGAAGAGTCATCTACTGTAAACAAAGTGAACATGGCAAGAGCTAAAATAACTCAATAACACTTAGCAACAAGCGAGGTTCTGAAAAGATAAGTAAAGGCTTTGGACTATTTTAGAAACGTTACAGTTTCCCTGTGGGATAAAGTATGTTTTATATCACTTTCACTTCATTATATTTTCATTCAACTCTTGGTTGTAAGAATATATTTAATACATTTATAAATATATAAATCAAACGTAAACAGCATAGCATTCAAAGTTGATCAACATAAACGTATGTGTATAGCTTGTTTGAGTTTAGTAGTCAGTATTGAGAATTACTCAAATTATATAAACCATACACAAAGATGTTGGCACACAAGCTTACTGACGTTTCTATTAAATTTTGTTCCAATTTTTATAATACACTCAATCCTTGACAGTGTAGCCACTATGTAGGCAAGTTTTCTGATAGGGGAGAAATAAAAATCCTCACAGCAGTAGTTTGTGTATTTGACAGGTGTCCCTCTTCCTTGGCTGTCTGGAATGGATCCCGAGTATGAACATCGGCTTCTCCGACAGATCAACATTCAGAATGACAACCTGAGCCCTGTGGTAAGTTATATAACTATTTTTCTATGAATTGATCAAAAACGTTTTAATACACCACAGTTAAAAGTTTTGTTGTTTTGCAGAGGTTGTCACAGAGCCTGCACAGCCGGACACCTACTGGCTCCCCGTTGTCCTCACCCAGTAAGCTGGGAGACAGATTTATTCCAACGAGAGCAGGAGCCAACTGGAGTATCAACTTTCACAGGATCAATGTATGAAAATATTATTTGTTCATTTTTAAGAAACATTAAGGTATTTTTAAATATATATTTTTAAAGGAGCAGCGTGTACAACATAAATTATTAATTTACACAACAAATCTTTCAATGGCCCTTTTGTCTCTTTTTACTTTTACAAGTTCGTACATCACAAAACAAAATTAAAGACACTAAAACTATGTAGTGACATGCATACAGGACATAACAGAACAAGGCAAAATAAAAGGAGATTTATGATTTTCAAAAGTAGCAAAGGTCTTATTAGAGCTCTCACTCCGTCAGTTTATCACCTGCAGCTTTACTATTAGTCTTTACTCCACTTGCGCATCTGGTATAAAGTCAACTTTTAACAGAATCAGAATAACTTAATTATTCCTGAAGGGAAAATTTACAGTGGATAATGCCATAGCTTTGCTGCAATCATAGTAGTACAGATATCATCACACAAACAGAAAAATGTCAAACATAAACCACATAATTTCCTTTTCCTAGGAAAATGAGAAATCCCCAAGTCAGAACAGAAAAACAAAAGATGCCTCTTCGGATAATGTCAAAGGTAAATGGCTTTGAGAAATGTTATACAGTAAATTCTTCAACCAAATTGTGTACTTTTATGCACTTTTGCCCTGTCTCTTGATTCTAATAATGCTGTTGTGCTTGTAGCAGATGGGCTTGCTTACTCTGCATTACTGAAGAATGAGTTGCTGGGAGCAGGAATAGAAAAGATCCAGGACCCTCAGACAGAGGATAGACGTCTACAGCCCTCAACACCTGAGAAGAGGAGCCTCTTCACAGTATGAGTGATTCATGTCATGCTTGTATATTGAACTGTATTGGAAAGTTATGTTTGGACATAATTTTAGTGGAATCTGTTGAAGATAAATTGGAGCGTTCCTCCGTTAGCCATCATAACAATTTTTCTTTAGTAAATGTGTGAATTTTGATTAAATTGATGAGGAATATGTTTTCTGCAGTATTCTCTCACCAGTAAAAGATCATCACCTGATGACAGCACTAAGGTCTCTCCCTACTCCCTGTCACCTGTGAGCAATAAAAGGTGGAATACCTCTTTTTGTATTTGTATTCATTCTGCTGTTATTAAACCTTGCAAATAAATAAACTATAAATGATCACATTATGGACTTTCTTAAGAATTTAAAAAAAAATGTTGTGTTGCAGTCAGAAATTACTGCGTTCTCCAAGGAAGCCAACTCGCAAAATCTCCAAGATCCCCTTCAAGGTATTAGATGCCCCAGAGCTGCAAGATGACTTTTACCTCAACCTGGTGGACTGGTCATCCCTCAACGTGTTGAGTGTCGGACTTGGCACATGTGTTTACCTGTGGAGTGCCTGCACCAGTCAGGTATTGCAGAACATATTACTGTAAAGATGTGTTTTCTCTTGCTTGGATGGACTGTTTGACTCACAAGTTGATTAATGTTCTTGTAAGGTGACAAGGCTTTGTGATTTATCAGTGGAGGGAGACTCTGTCACGTCAGTTGGATGGTCTGAAAGGGTAGGTCTGCATAGCTCACAGACAACTGTTGTAGATTTTCCTTTGAGTTGTTTTTTTGTCAGTAAACAGAATGCTATTTGCTTTCAGGGAAATCTTGTTGCTGTGGGGACTCATAAGGGCTATGTTCAAATCTGGGATGCTGGTGCTGGTAAAAAGCTTTTTGCTTTGGAAGGACACACAGCCAGAGTCGGTGAGAAGTTTGCTTTGTATTCAAACATATGTACACTAAAAATAATTCAAGTGTAACTGGATAAACATTCAACTTTGTGCTGTTTGTAGGAGCGTTAGCATGGAATGCAGACCAGTTGTCCTCGGGAAGCCGTGATCGCATGATTCTTCAAAGAGACATTCGGACGCCTGCCCAGCAGTCAGAGAAGCGGCTGCAGGGACACAGGCAAGAAGTATGTGGCTTGAAGTGGAGCACTGACCATCAGCTGCTTGCTTCTGGTGGCAACGACAACAAGGTTTTCCTCTTTTTAAAACTCTTTTGTAAAAATCTTTTTATTTGTTACACTCCTTGACAAGGGTGTGATTATGTTTGTGCTCTCAGCTGCTAGTGTGGAACCACTCAACCCTGAACCCAGCGCAGACATACACAGATCACCTAGCTGCAGTAAAAGCCATCGCCTGGTCCCCTCATCAGCATGGCCTCCTTGCTTCTGGTGGCGGTACTGCTGATCGCTGCATCAGATTTTGGAATACCCTGACGTCGCAGCCACTGCAGTGTATGGATACTGGCTCTCAAGTCTGTAACTTGGCCTGGTCCAAACATGCTAATGAGCTGGTAGGTGACTCTAGATGCAAGCTGTGTGTAATTATGACAGGTCGTCATAATCTGTTACATTTATAGAATAGAATAGAATAGAATAGAATTTAGGTACAGTAGCTTCTCTTAAATGCAAATTCATTATAGTTATTACAGTCTAGCATCAGAAGTAAATCAGTTGTTTTACCCAGGTGAGTACCCATGGATACTCTCAGAACCAGATCTTGGTGTGGAAATATCCAGCTCTCACTCAGGTGGCCAAGCTCACAGGACACTCCTACAGAGTACTATACCTGGTCAGTGTGTGTCATTATGATCTTGTTACAGGTCATGTTTGACATATTTACTGGAACATCAAGCAATTACATAAATAATGTTTTGTTTTTTGAAACCATTAGGCCATGTCTCCAGATGGTGAGGCAATTGTCACAGGAGCTGGAGACGAGACTCTGCGGTTTTGGAACGTATTCAGTAAAACACGGTCAACAAAGGTGATTAATACAAAAAAAAAAAAAAAAAGGTAGACAGCTGTCTATAGCCAAATGCCTTCCTTTTCTGCAAAAAGTTAACCAAGACTTGCCTTGTATTGCAGGAATCTGTATCAGTTTTAAATCTCTTCACCAGGATAAGGTAACTGTAGACCAACAAAAAGACTTTAACATAAGCTGAACCTGAGGTCATCGATGGATAGCTCATCAACATGGTGCTAAAGACACACATTACACTCAGAGGTATAATGTAAGGTTCCTTTTCCACAATGGACATGTCAGTGAGAAGAACTTAAAACTTTCTTTCCAATGATTGTATTAAAAAAATATTCCATACTTGTTGGCCTTGATTATGAATGTATACTTTAAAAAACCTTTTGAAAATATATGTGGCTTGGGGTCCCTTGTTTTGTATTTCCAACTTAAAAGCATTAATTTGTTTCAAAATATTGTGAAAACATTTTCAATGCAGATGTTTCCAATGTGGACAGCTCAGTTTTTTTTTTGTTTTGTTTTTTGTTTTTGTTCATATCAATACTAATTTATTTAGTGCGCTTGTTACACCTTTCAGAAAATTAATTTTTACTTTGTTTACAGTGAAAAATCTTTTGAAAGTCATGTCATATCATGACTAAAATAGGAAGTATGAAATTGAATGACTATGACAACCAAGACACTTTGAGGCCTGTGGTCGGCTGAAAATAAAAAAAAAAGAAAATTTGCATTTGTGTTTAAAGAGTCTAATGCTGAGCATTTAGACATGTATTACATTGATGATTTTTGCCATATCAAAAGAAACAAACAATGGAGGAAACGGGACACCAAATGCCAAACTTAGCATGCATTGATATTTTAAAGTACATGTTTTGTACTATTTCCAGTTGATTAATTAACATAATACTTTGAGTATTACTTTTATAATTAATTTTATTAGCTTTAAACTTAAGGGTATAGTATAAATAATGAAAACGAAGGTTAATTAGTCAAAGGTATTTTGACCCAATGACCAGTGCATTAGAAATATGCAGATAATACTTGCATGTTCAAATATTGCAGTAGATTATAAATCACATTATTCAAAATAAAGCTTAATCAAAACTTGTTTTAACCGAGTTGGGTATGATAAATGAGGTGCATACACAAATGTACTCTTTGTTAAGATTGTGTATTTTCAGTTTTTATTTTGAGTAAATATTCAAGTTTTCTTGACAATAAAGACTTTTATTTATTGTTGTTGATGATCAAATGGAGGAACTTCATTAAAAACACATCCATTTTACCTCGTATCCACGACAACAACCGACCACAAACAGCGGCGGCGCTGTCTCAACAGATATGCTGACCGGAAGTGCTCTGAGCGGGCGGGAACTTGAAATTATGATTGTTCGTTTATTTATTTTTTTTGACTGATGTTGGAGTTTCAGGTTTAGTTTCGGGTTAATAACCCAAAGACGTGTATTTTAAGGTGGATCATAATCCTTCGATTGCGATGTCCGATTTAAGCTAAACACGCCAGCTGACACAACAATCAACCTTGTTGCTAGCTAGCTCGTTAAGTTTTACGTCGACATGGCGCAGAAAAATCTTGTAAAAGATCTGAAACGCTGGGCGACAGAGGAGTTTAGTTTGCCTCCAGACAGTCTCCCTAATGACAACTACTTAAAAACGTAAGTCAGTAAATGCTTGCTATTACCATGTTAGATGTAGAGGTAAGTAATAAACTCATTTGGAATTTCCCAGGCTCTGTGTTGGAACAGGGAAGTCAATATGGACATACATAATCCAACACGTTTTTCAACAAAGGTAAGTTTTTGTTTTCTTATACTTACTGATCAATCACTTTTGATCAGAGTACGTGTGACTTCTTCTACTTCCCGAGTACATTGTTTGTTTCAACTATGAGTAAACCAAATATCGCTTTACATTTAATTGATTATCAATAGACGCATGACGTAAATTTCTTTTTATAGGAACGTGAGGATCATGCGTGGAAATATTCAATGGTATCCTTTTTTAGCTTGAACTAAAGATTTGATTTATTCATCTTTGGCATTTAATCAGGAAATAAGTTGTATTTCTTCCATTATGCATTTTGAATATTCTGCTCAATCACTGCTTAGACTGATGTTAGTTCTGTCTACATGTCAGGAATGGTATACATGCATTTTATATGTTCACATCTTATCTCAATCCTGCTACTACACTGCATGACACTTTTCTCCAGCTTCAAAATAATGCTTGCTATCCACTTAATTTTAGTTGTTCTATAAATGTGCACTTAATAATTTCCTTGACATTATAATCTTCAAGGTACAAAGTACTTCAAGACAAAGAGGTATGTTACAGCTTTGTTTTCCTCCTCATTAGTTATAATTCATTATACCTCCTGCAGCATTTCAGCTTGTTTGGTGTTGTTTGCATGCTAAGTTGAGGCAGGCTGAAGGCCAGAGTGAGACTGCAAAACGAAGAGAGCTTGAGAAGAAGATGGAGCAGCTTAGAGCTGAGATCAGTCATCTGGACTCTCAGATCAGTGGAACAGAAGAACAGCTTGCCAGCCAAGGTCTGACTTCCTAGTTATCTGGAAATGTAAATCTGCCAGAATATAAGCTTACAGTTTTCATATATGTATGAAATGTATGTGCATATATTAGCACATTTCTAGCTATTTTAAAAAGTTAGAAACTGCTCATAAATGTTTAGTTTTGATGACCCAATACAGTCATTGGAGAAACAAAACAATTTCAGAATCATAATCTGTTTGAATAATTTTGCCTTCTTAAAACTTGTTTTGCACTAGTCCAAAAAAAAAAAAAAAAAAAAAATTTGTCCCATGTCATTACCCAGAGCAATCTGTCAGTCATATTTGGACCCAAATGGAGGATAGCCAGTGCAGAAAGTTGCTTCTGAAAGCTTTCAGACAGCGCTGCAGTTTGGGCTGTAAGGTGCTCTCCGATGATGTGCAGAAAATCAGTGACCACTGCCAAATGCTGGACCACATATCAAGGTATTAACAAGTAAATTAACAGATTTATTCTACAAATCTATCACATCAGAAATATATTTAATTGTTGGCTTTATGAAAAATAAGCAATACAGATTTTTTTTCCACCTCGCTTGTGGTGAATCTATGCACTTCAGGGAAGCAGAGATTCAGGTGCTTTTTGATGGTGAGCCGTCCAGCAAAGATGATGAGAACTTGAACTCTAAAGCAGCAACAGAGGCACAAGTCCTGGTAAGAGTTGCCTAAATCTGCCATGATTATTACTTAGTTGAGATGATAATGCTCTTAATAAAACACACACAATAATGGTGAGTATTACTGCCGCAGATATAAAAACTGTAGTCCAAACAACCCGTTGCATCCAAACTTATACTTTACCATTCAAACATTTAAATATATTTACCCATTTAATGGGAAAGTGTGTCCAAATGTTTAACTAGTCCTGTTTATCCAATATCTTTTATTTGTTCTGACAGCGTGAGCTCAGAGAGCTGTGTGAAGACAGAGTCCACTTCTACCAGTCTTTACAAGAGAGCGAAGTGAAAACGCAGCACTCTACAGCTAAACAGTGAGGAAGCATTGTCATGGTTACATTGATTGTGAATGTCATTTTAATTTTTCACTCTGTGACTGAACTGTCTTTCAGTATGAGTCGGGAACAGAGGACTGCTCTGCTTCAGTACTGGATGAGTACAGCTGAGGTTAGTATCTTTTTGACAGATCTTTCTGTATTTTGTGTGATCATTTTCTTTTATTTTAAAGTAACGCCTGTGTTTGTCACATCATCAGAAAGTGTTGGGCAGTTACCCTCCAAACCATGTCCTCTCAGCACTGCAGTATTTAGCTTTGAGGGAGCAGAAGGAACTAGAAGAAAAGCTAGCTGCTCTGGATGTGATGCAGGATGTGACAGCTCTGCGGTAGGGCATTCTCTACATGAGGGGTTCTCAACCTATTTTCCCAGTGTACCCTCTTCTTACAGGTACCAAAAGCTGGAGACCCACCCTGTGTTAAAACCGTGCTTGATTTTATTCTTTCCTCAAAAGTACATTCTACCTGACTCATTTTCTTTTCCCCAAGTTTTCCCCAGAATAAGGCCAAGTTTTCTGTCTTTCAAGACATTGTTTTATGTAAATGAAACATTCAAATGTTAAAAAAAAAAAAAGTATAAATAGACCTCGACTTGTCTCTGTATAAACATGGGTTTAATTTAAGTCACTGGATCTGAACAGTCAAAGCCAAGAGGACTGCCTGTACTCTTTGAGGGACCCCAGGTTGGGAGCCAGCGCTCTATATAATGGGAAAGGTCTTATTTCATGTTCAGTTGGACTATGCAGTCACAAAGTTCTCATGTAGATGCTCCTTGCAGGTTCAGATATGAAAGCAACCACCTACTGGATATCTCAGCAGAAGATGATGTGTTGCCACCTGTTAAGACCCTCTTAGAGGTGCAGTCCCTTCTCTCACTATCACTTTCATTTCCATTATGACAGAGGAAATATGCAGATTTTCCCTGGCCTTTGTTAGAAGTACAGTTTTTATTTGTGGAATTGTGTGTTCGTTGTTGCAGGCTGCGTGGGAAAAGGTTCAGCAGAGTTTGATAGAGTTGGCCCAGACTCGTTTCAGAGTCCAGCAGCTAAAAGACCAGTTGCAGATTCATAAGGAGGACGCTGAGAAGGACTTGTCTGGTGTTTCAGATGACTTCCACAACGATTCCTTGGCACTGTAAGTCTAGTTTAATGTACAAAGCATATTACTGTAATAATGTGTGGAATACTGAAGCACATTGTGATAGTTCTTCATTGTGAGATCTGTAATCTGAAACATTTTCAATTAACTTCAATATGTTCTTTGTCTAGGATTTCCTCATTTTCAGTTTGTATCATTTTTGCAGAAAACCATCTTATTACTTTTATTTTTATTATTTATTTTTGCACAAAAAAAAACTTAGTTTATTAATTGCTTTCTTTAAAATGCTTTCCCTCTCAATTGCTATTAGCTCAGCGCTTGAGATGGAACTGCAGTGTGTGATGAAAACGGCGGTCCGGGATTATATTAGAGACCACTGCATCCAGCTCGACCAACATGTCAGAAGCCGTCAGGAGGCAATAAGAAATTTACGCAGCCAGTGGCAGAGTATTTTGGACTTCCGGGACCTAGTGGTGAGAGCAAATTGATTACACATGACCTGCACAAGTGCAAGTCTATATCTGGAATAAAACATTTTCTGAATTTATGAAATGCTATGCATCTGCATAAGAATTGTTAATTAAAATGCTGTAAAAAATTGTATTGGTGTGTTTCAACAGGCCCTCAGACAGGAGCAGATAAGAGGTCTGATTAAAGGAAACTCTGCAGCAAAGACACAGCTGATTAATTTTCACAGAGAGGTCTGGATTTTATATGGATGGATAGATGGATGGATAGATAGATAAATCACATAAACATTGTATGTTCTAAGTCTGGTTTTTATTTTTTACAGTTGCAGGAATTCATTGAGGACAAGCTTGTGCCAGAGTTTGAAGGCGTCATCACTGCAGCCAACAGTTTAAGAAACTGCATTTCGAAGGAGGTTCGACAGTTTGGAACAGTTTCCCTTCTTTCTCTGGACTGCAGGACTGTTAATGGGTAAAAATCTGTTTCTTGATAATTCATGGGGTTATATCCCAGTCAGTTTTGTTACTAATAAGGTTAATTAACAACTGAATCGTGGGTAAATGACCTAAACTGATTTTCCATCAAGATAAAGACTTTACTACCTATATAAACTATATTTAACATTATATCAGAACATGTGACACAAACACGCTGTCACAAGAAACCACATATTTTGTCATTATTTTTTTTAAGTGATTACCAAAAAAGTTTTTGTTTCCCTGATGTTATTTAAGAATAAAAAGACTTCCAGCGTCATGGTTGTCCATCCACCGCTTGTTGTCTCCATGCTTCAGCAGCTTGTGTCAGAGCTTGGACTTCCCTCTTTACAAGGTGAGCGTTGGTGTTTAATGTGATCGGTTAAAATAATGTCGCCTTCATCTTGTGTATCATCTGTTCTTTCCATATCAGCAAGTCATTTAATAAAATTTCTTCTTTGCATCTTTCTGAATTCAGGCTCCAGAAGAGTTGTGCTCCTTATCGCGGTCCCAGCAGCTCGAGTTGCGTTTTCTTCGTCAGTTACTACAGCTTTACTCTGCCACTCTGCAAAGAGTACAGAAGGAAGTACAACTGCTGGATGCATCTGATCAAAAAGGTATACAGAGGAAGTCAGATGACAGGTTTCGTTATTCTTAAAACCGATAGCAGGAAGCACTGTATTAACTGTTTGTGCGCATGTAGGACACAATACTGAACTGGTTAATTAGGCAAATGAAATCATTTTAAAAAGTTTTAATCAAAAAAACAAACTTATGTCTATTTACACTTTACTTGCTAGCTCTGCTGTCCAGAGTCAGAGAGGAGGATCAGACCCTTCTGAAGGCTTTGCTGCCGAGAGCCAGAGGTCTCACGCAGCGTTGTGCACAAGGCCTTTCTTATGGAAACCAAGTCAAAACTGCCATCTCTCACTGGTGAGTCACATTTCTGAAGTGGACATCATGTTTTAAGCTATCTATTTTCTTTTTTAGTAATCATGGTGTACTGTTATTATTTCTTCCTTCCTTTTGGTTAACATTTTAACACCTGTGGGATTGATTGTATGATGTGAGCCTATTACCTAAACCATGGTATCAATTGTGTGAACTTTGTTTTACAGTACAAAGCCTGATTTGGTTTTTTTGGTTAGGCAGTTTGTACAACTTTGATAATGTTTTTCATTCATTTTCTATACTGCTTAGTTTAATTAAGGAAAGCTGAAATCTATCCCAGCTATCATTGTTAAAAGGCACGGTGCACCCTGGGAAGGTCGCCAATCCATCACAGTGTGTTAATGTTTTCATAGGAGCTTAATCCTATCTTGATTTATATAATTTGTGTCTTTTTTTGACTGTGTGCAGAAAATATTTATTTGTCCATTTACCGGTAAGTTGAGACGGGGCAGGTGAATGAACATCAATATAAAACTGCACTAAAAACTCCATTAATAGTAAAAATGTTCATTTTGATGGTAGTATTCCATCTTACCAAAGCAGGTAGATTGGAATAATTACAAACAACAGAACATTGTTTGGACACAACATAAGTTTGAAATCCAATAGTCATCATTAAAGATTTGTCACATTACCATTTTACCAGTTTTATTAATATTTCCTAAATTTTGTGGGTAATTTTTGCTGTTTTCTGTGTTAAATAATGTAGGTGGGATAAACCAGCCCAACATGTCCTGCCTGATGTGTGTGAAGGAGGTCTGACTTACCAGCAGTGGCTTCAAAGGTGGAAAATAGCTGCCAAAGCATCTTGCTGATTTTGAAAACACCTTAAAAAAAAAAAAAAAAAAAAAAAAAAAAAAAAAAAAAGACTTAACAGTTTTAGTTGGGAAGTACACCAATGGTTACCTAATCACTTTTCTTTTTTTCCTCGTGCATTTAGTCATTATGATTATTCTAAATGTTTTATGCAAAAGTCTGATAATAAAGAGTGATCCATTTCTATAAACAGTCTTTGTTCCTGTATGAAACACAAGCTGGGTTTGATTTAATCATATCCTGAACGAAATGTATGTCGGTATTTGTCTCGCATTGAATGGTTAGTCCGTCGTTTATCTCGTAGTTGTGCATACAGTGTGAATTATGTGGCAGCGGTTCAGCACGGAGCAACATTGTTTCTTTGTAGCAGTGAAGGGGGAGTGGAGCAATCTGATTCTTGTGAACTCGGCTCCTCCCATCTTTGCGGCTGCGCAGTTTAAATTTTCACTCATTTTTTCCCTATTTTTCACTCCTACTCTTGCTTCCGGACGCCAAGATAGACCGCTGCCGCCGAATTTAAAGAGACAGGCGATAGTTATAATAAATGCGTTAAACGGCAACCATTGTCTCCGAGCTTATTTTCCGACGCTTTATGTTTCCGCTTGTTCAGTTCGACTGTGATGTTTAGTCAAAGTCGAAGCGAGTAGCAGCTTGTCTGTCTGCACCCTCTACTCTGCTGGATTTCCCGTTCTTTTGCTTCAGTGCCGACACTGTCCAGCCAGGCAAAGTAGGGTTGCTTGCTGGCAGGCTGGCTTCCCGACCAAGAGCAAGGTTTGTCTGCTAGCCAACAACTGGAGGTAACGTCGAAGCTTTCCTCTTAAGTTGTGGTAGCGGATCTCGAGCCTCCTGTCGCCGGGATAATGGCGAAAATACAGGCGCACAGCACCGCCAAGCAAATAAACCAAATTCAAGACAAGCCTTTCGTTATAACACAAAAGCAAGTGCAGCAGCAGCACTTCCAGAAGCTCAAGGTAAGAACACAGCGGACACGACAGAGGAAAAGTCCTCAGAGTCACAACCATTTTGTTCGGCGGATCATTGCATTAGATTTATCGTCGAGAGGAGTGAAAGGAGCGACTGGCTAACGTGAGTTAGCTCGCTGGCCTAATAAAAGTAATTCATTGCCAAACACCCGAACACTGACATGTAAGGTTAGACGTGGAAGCTGTTTTTCATTAATGAACGTGTGAGCGACAGTCGAGTGACTCAGTTTGTGAGACTTTCTTATTTACGCCATCAATTGCAGCTGCTATGAGCAAACGTGAAGTCAGACCTTGGTTGTGGGAAGTTCCTCCTTGTTGGCTTTTTTCAGCCAGCTCGAACAAAGTGGAGGACGGCAGCCAGGCCAGCCAAGAACGGCTACTTGAGTTTACTAGCAGCTTCATTTCACGTTTCTTTGTTGTCGCAGTGTTTAAATATGGTAGTTTTACCGATACGTTTCTGCTGGCTGCGACTGAACGTATTGTGTAAAATTGTATGCGGGTGGGTGTTTTTAAATGTACGCTGAGTTATTATCGACAGTTGACTGGCTGTTGGCTAACATTAGCTCCAACAACCCTCTTCATATGTATATTGTTGATGACAGAGCTTTGTGACAACATATTTTCTTGTTGCTCCTTAAATTAGCTCGGCTGTTGTGTGTACAGAGATGTGGACTACTAAACCAAAGCTGCCGAAGCTTTCTCGTATTTGCGCCCCCTCTTTCTTTTTTCTTCTCTTTTTTTCTTTCTTTTTCTTTCGTTCTTTCTTTTTTTTCTTTGATATAAGCAGTTAGTTGTACTGTACAGCTTGTCCTGCTAACCGAGGGGTTTGTTGATGTAGCACTTACTGTAGGTCGAAAATGTAGAAAAGCATATATATGATATATCGCAATCATCATGTCGTTTCCTGCAAATAAAAAAATGTGAAGATTAAACCCATTACGACTATATGGTGGTTAACACTTGTATAGTCTTGGAGATTTTTAGTAATGATGAGCCTCGTTTATGGATGGCTATATTGGCCACAAATGGTTATGCCCAGTATGAATACTCTCATTCACATTTCGCTTATTATGGAAATGCTATTCTTCACATTGTAACTAATTGCCCTTTGCCCTATTCTTACTCTTTTTTTTCCTCCTGTGTGTTTAGGTTGAAGATGCCTTGTCATACCTGGACCAAGTCAAAATTCGTTTTGCCAATGACCCTGGCATATACAACAAGTTTCTCGACATCATGAAGGAGTTCAAGTCGCAGAGGTATCGGAGAACCTATATGTAAACAAATGAGAAAATATGTGTCAGTAATGCATTTTGACTGTGCAATATTCTGATATTCTCTCATGCCTGGGGCTGTTTTGGTTTAGATCAAGCACTTAATGTTGGATCAGTTCTTTGCATTCAGGCTGTCAAAGCACCAGCATAAGTTCTTTGCTCATCTTGAACCAAAAACACTTATTCCAAGTACCTGTCAGAAGGTATATCGTTACTAGCAAAGGTTCTGATGACCGTGTATATGTGAAAAGAAAAAATAAATTGGCAGTTGTCTGCTTTATAAAGTTGGTAGCCAAAGCACTGTTTAAAGCCACCTATTCTATTCTACAGTCATTTAGCAGATGTCTTTATCCAAAGCGACTTGCATACACACTCATTGCCCAATAGGCACATCTGGGGGCAGCTTAGGGTTCAGTGTCTTGCCCAAGGACACTTCGGCACATAGTCGGGAGAAGCCTGGAATCGAACTCCCAACTTTCCAATTGCAAGTCAACTGCTCTTCCTCCTGAACTACAGCCACCTACATTACTAGTCCAATTTTACAGCTTTTTACTACGTGTCTCTAAATGTAATTTTGGTAACTGGCATTTATACAAATCAGCCTGGTCAGTTCTTTAAAAAGCTGACGTCTATTTTCAACATTGTATATGATGATGCTTTTGTAAAACAGTGAAAATAAGACAAGCATCTTGGCGTATTTGAGAGACCATTATTTTATGTTGTGATCCTCAACATAAGCTCAGAATAAATACTAGACACCGCATCCAAAAAGCATTCTGACAGACATGTTTAGTAATGTGGATTCTTTATCCCTCAGTGGGGAAAAAAAAAAGAAAAAAAGTTTCTTCGTTTTGCACATTGAACCAGTTCTAGACATAGGCTATATCTGATGGCAGTGCAGACTTTTGACACTTCCCTTTTCATAAATCTGGGGATAACAGATTATATCAGTCACATCTGTTTGAGCACACTAATGCTTTCTTCTGTAACTAATTGTAACAACAGTCTTAATATCTCAGACTTTATAGCATTATCACACCAGTCTCTGCACTGCCTTCGACATGCTTTTCTGTATTTAACAGATTTTCAGAAGAATCTGTGAGATCTTAGAGTTGAATAATTACCATACCACCAAAACTTTCCCAACAGTCTTTCAATTAACATTCTTGCATTCAGCTCTTTGGTGCTATTTATGTTTTTTTAACACAGCTCCTGAGGCAAATTAGAGAAAATGAACCAACTGAAATTTCACATTGTGTGGAAAAGATCAATAACAGAAATTTGTTTGTGCCAGTTTTTTTTATAAGGTTGTGGCAGCTTAAACTGTTTCTTTGCATAAGAAAAGCCATGTCACTTTCTTTGCAAGCAAAAATCACATTACGATGTTGTTTGCCTGCTTTCTTGTCTAGCATTGACACACCAGGGGTTATTAACCGTGTGTCACAACTGTTTCATGGACATCCAGACCTGGTCTTGGGCTTTAATGCTTTCCTACCACCAGGCTATCGGATAGAGGTTCCTAAGAATGGAATGGCCTTTCTTCAGTCTCCTTTCTCTTCCCAGGTAAGATAAACTACTTATCAAACCCTTGATGCATTTTGAAAACTATTGACTTTACATTAACCCCTTAACCAGCAGGGCCTGTGCTCTGGGCTGTCCCAAAAGAGAGGTCTCTCACAGCCCTTGTGGATAATAAACAGATACAGTTAATATACATTATTTTTACATCAGAATAGTATTTATAACTTCATTGATACCAAAGCATAGCATTGATAACATATTTCAGTACTACTGAAAAATGTCTAACAAACATGTTAGTTAACAGACAAAAATACACAAAAACAATCCGGGGCGCAGCCCCACTGGATAAGGGGTTAAAGTCTTTACATTTTTCATAGCTAATTTATTACAAACTCATGGCGTGCTGAAAGGTACACCATGTTTAAACCTACAGAATTTTAAAATTGTCAAGAGAAAGCTGATGGTTTTTCTGCACTGAATTTCAGTTTGGAAAACAACCCCAAAAGTCCTCATGAAGGTTTCATAACTAAACATGGCAGCAAATGTGCTTGTCTGGGACTTACTTTCCCTGTTGGAATGCCTTTTCCTGGATATTTTTTTCACAGACACACGCTTCAAAATCCCATCAAGATCCCAAATATGTCACAATGAGCTTCACTTATGAAAACAGGCATTTCAGTGAGTGGGTGTCACCTTTAGATAAGACATACACTCTGAATCCCAATTCAGTGCTGACTGCAATGAAAAGTTTATCATTTTTATATTCAAAGCAATTTGTCTAAGAGTCAGTTTTAATCGAGATTTGTCATGACCCAACACTTGTTTTGAGTTTTGTTTTTTCTGTCTGAACAAATACAGTCAGACAATTCAGTCCCCTGTTTTACAGTGTGTACCTTTTTTGTCAAATGGTACAGAAAAACTGCAATGTTGTTTTCCTCTTTCAGACATTGATAATGGGACGTTAAAGCAAGCTTAGGAGCTAAACATATCTATGCAGAGCACCTCTTGAGATCTAAAATGTAGTTTCATTTGTATAGGACCAATAAATGGCACAAGGGCCATGTTGGGGTGCTTTGAAATTTTATGTGTATTTGTAACATACTCTTATTATTAATTTACAATATCTAGCTATTGTGTAAGTTGAATATCTTAGCGGGCTGTGCAAGGTAACAATAAGTAATCGTTAAAAGAGGAATATGATTAAAATGAAATATACAATAATAAAATTCTAGGGAAATACGTAAAGAGTAGAAGCATAAACACAAGTTAAAAAGTACTACTGTAATTAAAAACGTAAATACGCAATTGACACACTAAAAGTGGCAAAACATGGCAAGCTTTGCAGGTAATTAAGGTGAGCAGTTGTTGTGTATTACATTGAAGTAGAATTAGTAAAAAAAAAAAAAGGCAAATCCGAGTGTTTGTTTCAGGTTGTGGGGCAGGGCCTGGTTGAGGAATGGGGCAAAAGCTCCACGTGAGTCTCTCTTTAGTTCTACAACTGCCGAATTATTTGCCTGAGGTCATCAGCCTGAACAGTTACGGGGTTGGGTTGAATTTTCAAGATTTTGACGGCCTTGTATCGGCAGAATCTGGTGTAAATGCCCTGCAGGGGGAGGCAGTTTATAAACTCATCAGCTTCAGAGTCACTTTTTGTAATCATATTCATTCATTCATACAAGTTGCTTTTAAATGCCAGTACTTGAAAAGAAATGGCTGCAGTGAGTCCTGTGTTTTACACATTATACGGTAATAAAGAATTACAAGTTGGCTGTTTTGTATTACACCCACATTAAGTTAAATCTTACACACAAAATAAGATCCCTATCTTTTCAGTCTTGAAATTATAAGCAAACTCCCGCTGTGTTGGAAATGAATATTTATGAATATGAAGTGTAAAGCAGCATGTTTGCTCACTATTTGTATTAATAAAAGTAAAAGTAAATTTTAAGGTGGAAACTCCTGTAAAACAAAGATGCACATAACAAACCTACCATGTTAATAAGTTTGATGTAGATGCATTTAGCATATTTAACTTTCAAAGAGTTATGGTATAAAGTTTCAACCACAATAAAAATAAGTTATATTATTTCTAAGCTAAAAATAAGTCATTTAAAATGAACATTGGCACATAGAACATTTCCACCAAACCCTGGGACACATTCAGATAGAAAACTACAAAACTTTTTCCACTAAGGAAAAAGTTTTCACACAAAAGGAAAACTTTTTCACACTGCAGGCAAAAGCTGCCCAAATCTGACTTTTTGTTTTTGTTGCCTTTTTTCTTTTCCATGTGTTCCATATCCAAATTTTTAATGACAGTGTGAACAGCACAATTTTAATTTTTTAAAAATTTGACACACACTACTTTCATACATGTTTCTAAATTGGATACATGTCTGGTTCTCAAAGCAAGCTTGGTCTAAACATTCATATTGTTATTGTAGTGAGACAGACTTCACAGTTCGAAGAGGAGGCAGGACATACAAAACACTACATGTGATTTCACAACTCCTGCATGTGAGGGTCACTTCAGGCCCGTAGATTGTTCAGTTCAGAATGTCCATTTAACTCATTGGCTGCCAGACATCTTTTTTTACAGCAGAGAGCTGGGGGGTGGGTGCAATTTGGAGGCATTTTGACCCATACCCAACTAAGTCGGTTTTCTATATACAGAAACCACAAACGCTGTCTTCAGCAGCAGATGAGTTAAATTAAACACAGACAAGAAAGTTAAATATTAACAAAAAAATTGGGATTAAGCGTTTGGGCTTGCCGCGTGAACATAGTTTAACGTTAATCATTTAAATTGCTTTTGCAGAGCTCATCATCTTTCTATCATTGGTCATCTGTGCAGGTATCCCCGGGACAACATGGGAAAAACCTGGCAACCCCTGCAGTGGCCGCAGCCTCAGCTAGTGCCTCTGTTGTACACAGTGAAGTTGGACCTGCTCACAGCAGTGAAGTCAAAGCAGCCTCATCAGATTCCCTATCTTCAACCTCGACAGGCCCTCCAGATCCGCCCAGCAGACTTTCCCTTCCCTTGGCTAGCAGGGAGAGTCAGAATCAGGCCACCACCTCCTCTGTATCTCCGCCGGCTTCAGAGACGAGCCCCGTAGAGTTTGACAGTGCCATCAGCTATGTAAACAAGATTAAAAACCGTTTCTTGGACCACCCAGAGATTTATAGAGCCTTCCTAGAAATTCTGCACACGTATCAGGTAATAAACAAATAGTGCGGTGTTTTCAGAATTTGTTGCAAAATTTGGGTGAAGAGTTTTTAATTTTTTTTTTTTTTTCCTTTACCATCCCTAAGGTTTGCTGTTTGAAGTTTGAATGAGTAGATATATGAGTATTTCTAATATTCTTTGTGATATTTCAGGGCTGAATAAGTTCTTTGTTTTGTGTTTTTAAATTAGAGCAAAACAAGGAGAGTTATAATCTCCATATGGCAGCAGCCATTTGTACTTTCCATTCTTTTCTTTATCATTGACTGTGTAACCATGCCAAAAAAAAAAAATTTTGCTTGGTTTTTTAAGAAATTAAGGTTTCTTTCTCGTATGTGAACAACACATCTTACTTCAATGAAACTCTGCAGAAGGAGCAGTTGGAAGTGAAGGAGAGCCGAGGCAGCCGAGGCAGCAGTGGGATGACTGAAGACGAGGT
This sequence comes from Telmatherina bonti, assembly GCF_933228915.1. Classification (NCBI taxonomy): domain Eukaryota; kingdom Metazoa; phylum Chordata; class Actinopteri; order Atheriniformes; family Telmatherinidae; genus Telmatherina; species Telmatherina bonti. Next base: position 22,785,965 of record NC_136626.1, read on the forward strand.
GTTTTCCAAAGTTGCCAGTCTTTTTAAAGGACAAGAAGATCTACTTGCCGAGTTTGGGCAGTTTTTACCAGATGCCAAGAGATCGCTGGTCAGTTTAAAAAGAGAAAAGCTGAATAAATCAGTCACTACTGAAGCAGATAAAAATGTTACAGCTCTGGGCAGTAAACGGTTGCACCTTTTGGCACCAGTCCAATATTTTCCCTTTCCAGTTTTAACGAAGCTAATGCTTGGAATGCCAGTGACATTTTGTATTTATGGATTTGTACTCAGAAATGTAATGCAGATAGTTCTCACATTTAATTGTGCACTGAAGTTCTCCCATTCAAAAAAAATAATCATAAGATGTTGGGCTGCTTTGTTTTTTTGTTGTTTTTCATTTCATATGTGTTTGTTCCATTTAGTTCACAGGGAGCTCACTGACAGGGGGGAAAGAACAACTGAAAAGGTCAGAGGAAGAGGATATTTTAACTAAACAGAACAAAAAGAGGCCCAGGCCAATACTCCTTCAGCACATGTCCCCACTGCTCAAGGTAAATACTCTATGTAGGATACTAAACTTAAGCTGGATTCATAGTTGTGTGGTGTCTGCGTTCAGTTGGTCTTGGCGTCACCGCCATATGTCCGCAGAAGCTCAAACCGCACTTCTTTTAGGCCCGATCTGCACCACTGCTTGGAGCGCGGTTATTCTCTTGTGATTGGTCTGTTTGTGATTACATGTTTCTGGATCTCTGGAGCTTCTCACAGAGTTTGTGCAGTGAACACGCAAGAGACACCACAACACCGTAACCCTATGCTGGAGTGCGAGAATATCTTTTATCTGCATCTGCTGCAACGACCGCACCGTATATGGTATATGCAGGTGTCGCTCGAGTGTAAATCCAGCTTTAAGCAACACAAATTTTTCTGTGTTTTTGATCTTTAAAAGTTTGAAATCTTTTTCTTCACAAAAAGAAATTAAAGTTTGCAAAACAGAATCATTTCAACAAACAAATGTATTTCAAGCTGGGTTTTGTTTTCTTTAGTAAAATATATGGAAGAATAGAGGCAGCCTGCATTAGCGGCAAAGTTGTATCTCTGCTTATGTAATTGTGAGCTGGTAAGATTGAAACAGAGGTGAAACTAGCCTACCTTGGTGTGAGCTTACAAACGTCAAGCTAATATAGTGCAACCAGTGCTGCTGGTTTTGGTCTGCTGATTCTGTTATGCTGGCTTCTGTGTGAGCAAACACCAAGGCAGGACTGAGCTGCTTCTGTCTGGCATGTGTAAATTACCAAAGTGAAACTGTGGCAGGTCAATGAGCAAATCTTTTTGCCTATAAAGCACACCTGATAAATGAATAAAATCACTTTTTATGAAGGAGAAATCGCACATGTAAAACATTTAGGCTAAAGGCAACAAATTAGTAAAAGTTGAAATGGCTATGATACTTTCCTCCTATAAAATCACATTTTCAGCTATTTACAGTTCCTTTTGCCATTAACTTAAAATAAGCAAGGCCTTCCCTGACAAAGACGTTGAGATGGCAGCAATATGTCCCTCTAAAACCTCTATAACTAAACTCGATGGCACCTTCATGGATTTGTGAATTACTGGGTGATCATTTAATCACTGAAGCTGCTCTAACGTGTGTAACACTGATAACAAACCAACAGGTTCTTTCAGCATAGATGGTGTCCACGACTTCCACTTAGAATTTGAAGTTCTGATTCATCAGAACAAATTTTCACTTTACCTTTTAAGATTATTAAAACATTGACCCCCTTTGTAGTGTATTTAACTATTTATGTTGTTTGGTTTTTTTTATAGAAAAAAATGAAGTATTCCTGTACCAAAGATCCGTCATTTGCTTCAGTTGGCAAACATGGTGTCTTAAGAGAATTCTCCTTCTTTGATAAGGTGAGAAATCAGTTTTCATGAAAGCATGAGGGTGTGTTGTGGTTTATGCTTTGTCTTTGACCCACTCTTACTGCACATTGTTTACTTTTGTTGCTGGCATTTAATAAAGTGCACATGTTTTGATTTTCTTGTCAACCTGCCTAACCTTCAGGTTCGGCGCCTGTTTAAAAGCCAGGAAGTGTATGAAAACTTCCTGCGCTGCATTGCCTTGTTCAACCAGGAAGTAGTTTGTGGAGCAGAGCTGCTGCAGCTAGTCACTCCATTTCTGGGGTAAGTGTGTGTGTGTGTGTGTGTGTGTGTGTGTGTGTGTGTGTGTTACAGTATTTATACAATGCCAGTTAAAGGTTTATCTAAACCATTTACTGGTAATAAATACAAGTATATCCGTATGTTTTTTTGTTTTGTTTTTTTTCTTTCTTTTTTCTTATCAGAAGGATTTCGATTCCATTTGTCTTCAGACTCTCAACATGGTCATTATGACCATTACCATTATGATGCAAAGAGATTTGTGTATACTATACTGCATATTTGGTTGATAAACATTAGGTTGTAGCTCAGCTGGTCATCCCCTGACTTATCTGTCACTCATGATTTCATGTCACTCATGATTTCATGCATCTCTTTACAGGAAGTTTCCTGAACTGTACACACAGTTCAAGTCATTTCTGGGGGACAAAGAGCTCTCTCATGCTGTGTCAGGACTGTCGGATCGTTACATGGAAGGGGGAGGAGGCAGAGAGGTGGATTATGCCTCTTGCAAGCGCCTGGGGTCCAGCTATAGAGCCTTGCCCAAGACCTATCAGCAGCCTAAATGCAGTGGGCGCACTGCCCTATGCAAAGAGGTACTTTTCTAATAACAGTAACGATTTGCATTTTAGTTCTCTTAAGCCAGCTGCAGACCTCTGGTTGGAAGTTGGAAAATGGCTTTCTTTCCAAATGTGTCTTCTTTCTTCCTCAGAAGAATGACAAATCAAAAGCAGGAATTTTTGCATGTATTCTAGCATCCATGCAGACTTCTGCCAGAGCAAAAGAAGAAAAAATGCAATTTAGAAAAGCATTCAATCATGGCAATTGATCAGGAAGTGCTTTATTTAGAAATGTTAGTATTCATAAATGTTTTACCATTTTTTTGACAAATAATTACATGTTAATCTTTGTGTGAAGGTACTGAATGACACGTGGGTATCATTCCCCTCCTGGTCGGAGGATTCCACCTTTGTTAGCTCAAAGAAGACTCCTTATGAGGAACAGCTTCATCGCTGTGAGGATGAAAGATTTGAGGTATGTTTACCCTGAAAGCAATTTTGTGTGCTTTTAGACAGCATACTAAATATGTGTTTAAATTATCTGTAAATTTGCTTTTTCACAAGAGATTATCGTCATATACTTAAATAAATGTGCTGTTCTTTTGTGGATGTTGCCAGCCTTTAAACTCTCTCTCACACTTTCAGTTGGATGTTGTCCTGGAGACAAACTTGGCCACCATCAGAGTGCTAGAGAGTGTTCAGAAGAAGCTGTCTCGTCTGTCACCAGAGGACCAGGACAGATTCAGATTAGATGACTGCTTGGGCGGCACCTCTGAGGTCATCCAGCGCCGTGCTGTGTATCGTATTTATGGCGACAAGGCCCCTGAGATCATTGAAGGACTAAAGAGGAGTCCTGCCACCGCTGTGCCTGTGGTACTGAAGAGGTCAGGATTGTCATTTTTAACTTCAAGATCCATAACTATTCTTATTCTGTCAGACCTCATTATTTTTCTGCTGGGACATTGATGACTTATGCTGAGGATTAGCATAATGTTGGCTGAGTAATGTCTTCATATCAGCTGGCAGTGATTGTTGCGCATCTTGGCTCCCAAGATGTTACAGTTTCAACATTAAAACTGTTTTCCTTTTCAGGTTGAAAGCCAAGGAGGAAGAGTGGAGAGAGGCTCAGCAGGGTTTCAATAAAATTTGGAGGGAGCAGTACGAGAAGGCTTACCTGAAGTCCCTTGATCACCAAGGAGTCAACTTCAAACAGAATGACATGAAGGCTCTGCGCTCAAAGAGTCTTCTCAATGAGATTGAGAGCATCTACGATGAGGTAAAACTGCTCAGATCTTAAATAGTGATGAAAAGTTAAAGTGTGAAGCATCAAATGGCATCCCTGTATAAAATTTGGGCCGTGGTTTAGTAGCAGACTTAAAGGTTTGGCACAACAAGATGAATGTTTCTTATAGAAGTGCTGTTTGTAATTTTTTTTTTTTTTTTTTTTTTTTTTTTGTGACATAATTCCATTTATTTTTAAAGAGGAAACTGGAGTATAAAAAATGTACACACAACATTCATGAACAGGTGAACTGTAATTTTAATCTAATGTGGACAAGACAGTCAAGTTACCTCATTCTTCACATTTATAATCATTTTTATGCTGATCAAAACTTAAGCAGCATTAATTAAACAAGTTATTTAACAAGATTCGTGGATGATATTCTCTATAATTTTTTCACATTTATGGTCCTTTTTTTTTTTTTTTTTTTTTTAAATTTTTTTCTTCTGAATTTTATCTCAGCGTCAGGAGCAGAGCACAGAAGAAGGTGGTGTTGGTCAGCAGGGCCGTAACGGGTCCAGCTCGGCCTCAGCCAGCGAACCTCACATGGTGTTTACATATGAGGACAAGCAGATCCTCGAGGATGCTGCCTCCTTGATTATCTACCATGTGAAACGTCAGCCCACCATCCACAAAGACGATAAGGACCACATCAAGCGCATCATCCAGCACTTTGTCCCTGACTTGTTCTTCTCCCAACGTGGTGAACTCAGTGATACAGAAGAATGGACAGATGAGGAGGCAGAGCCCGAGGAAGGAGGAGAAAGAGGAGGTGGAGCTGCTGCTGCAGCTGGAGGAGGAAATGGTAATTGTAATAATACATCAGGAGCAGCAACAGCAACACCAGGAAATCTCTCTCAACCCCAGCCTTCCCAGTCACTGTCCCAGACCCAGTCTCAACCACAGCAGCAGCTCAACGGTGAGTCCAGGAGAAGACGCTGCAGCCCGTCCCAACTTGCTGACACGGAGGCCTCCAACACATTAAGTAGCACAAACCAACCTGCTGGAAGTACCACATGCACCCCTGGCTCTACACCTATGGAAGCGAGCACTGGGGTAGCTGGGGAGAAAGTGGATCTCCGCGACCCTGAAGCAGAACACCAGAAGGAGCTGGATGGTGTGTACAACCTTTTCTTCGTCAACAACAATTGGTATTTCTTTTTGCGGCTGCACCAGACTCTGTGTTCGCGGCTGCTGCGGGTTTACCGACAAGCTGAACGGCAGCTGCTGGAGCACCGAGCTGAGCAGAGCCGAGAGAGGCTGCTGATGGCAGAGGGACGGAGGGAGAAGGCATGTGACCTTGCCATGGAGCTCCGCCTCAAACAGCCCAGTAAGTTCAGCTGTTTGTCATGTTTATGCACATTTTGAAATGGTTGTGTTACTGTTTGACTATATGTGGAGAAAAAGCTCATTGTTGGTCACTGTTTTTTCAGCATTTATTTGAACAATGATCATGACCAGCAATTTAAAACTTGAATAAGAAGCTTAGATTTGTTGTTTGCTTAATGAACATCCATTTGCAAAGTGTGTTTTAATTAGTTTTTTATGTCGGATTGGAGAGGGGTAAACAGTCATGACCGTGTCACATGATCATGTGTATAAAAGGATTAGCATGCATGAAAACCATTTTCATCCAAAGACCTCTAATCAAATTGTGAGTAAAAAAAATAACACTGTAGCTGTTTGCTGAATAATAAGTTAAATTAAGGGGGAAAAAAATGCACATTGTGTAAAAATTTCTACAATTTAAAGAATAGGTAATCACATGTTTGAATTAGTTGGGATGGATTTGACCTAATATCTGTACCTGGCCATAGAAATGTTTACAATAGAACCCAAACTTGCTATGAGAGCCAGTTTGTCAATTAATTTTCTTTTAATAGATATGTGAAGTTTTGAAAATATAAAAAGACATTTACTTGTGATATACAGTGCATGGCTAACATACCAGCAGGTGGAAGTGTTGTATCAAATCATACTCTCAACCAAAAAGAAAACCAAGTATAGCAAGAATTGCTGACCCGTTCAAACACATAATGTTAGAGCTAAATGCGTTTGAGAGATGTCTGTTTTTCATCATCTTAACATGAAAATCTCCAGGTTTGCAGCTTGATGGAACTACTCACTGCAAGATGTTTTTTAGGTAATAGGGTATCATTTAGTCTTCACAAGTGATTCGAGTGTCATCACAATTAGTGCTAACAGATGTCAGTGATGTAAAATTTATAATTTACGTTCACAAGTGATTTGCGGCTCCTCTGATGCTTATAAACACCACTGATCAGGTATGTTAATATCAGGCAAACTTTGTAATGGAAAAATATGTTATAGTTTTGATTTTTATTTATTTATTTTTTTCTTTCTTTTTAATAGATTGTCTCCTTATGTTAAAGCAGCTTGTACTGCACTCTTCTGTGAGCATTTAGTTCCAGGAGCTTCAGATTAAACAGCAGCTCCGGCCTTCTTGGTCAGTTTGTTGTTTCTCTGGTGCTGATGCTGCTGCCCTAACAAATGACTTCGAAATTTGAACTGTACTGGGAAGGTTCTGTTCTGTCTCTTACTGTAGACGGCATCAGTACTTTTCCATTCAAGTTTGTTTTCAGGCTGAGCTTTTAGGTATCTGTAGTCCTTCATCGGTTCCACCTTTTCTCTCAAGGTGAAAATATTTGGTTTGTTCATGTTTTCCTAAAATTCCCAATCATCTCTTTTGACTCTAAATTCAAGATGAGGTCATTTTTTCCCCTACATTATCCCACAAAGTAATTGGCACAGTTTTTTGTCCATCACTGACACACCCCACAACAGCAGAGTCATACGGGTACTTTTGCAAAAGCCAGGACTTAGAGAAAACATAGAAACGGAGACTAACGCTTGTGCTGTTGACCACCTTCTTAGGGACAATTTATTCTCCATGCTAAAGATTGACACAAAGCCCTTCATATTTTGTCTTCATCTTTCACAAGTGTAATTTGGTCCCTTTTCAGGGCTCTTACGGATGCGTAGCTTCATGTAGCAAATGGAGTAGTACCACCAGAAACCACAGGGTTGAGTAGTATAGTGCATGTACTACCAGGGAAAGGAGCAAAAGAGAAGCTGTGATTGTATTTAATAGTACTACAGACCACCACTGTCTACTGCATTCCCTGGATTGAATCTTTAATGCAAAGTGAGATCCAGGTAGATGATGCCACTTTGTTGTGCCAAAAACATGACATTCCTTTCCGTCCACAGGCGAGGTGGAGTTAGAGGAGTATTACCCAGCTTTCCTGGATATGGTGCGCAGTCTGCTGGATGGTAACTTGGACGCCACACAGTATGAAGATACACTGAGAGAAATGTTCACCATTCATGCCTACATCGGCTTCACTATCGACAAGGTTATTCACAACATCATTCGGCAGGTAAAAAAAAATGTTTTTAATTTACTGAGCATTTGTTTATAACGGTGAAAATCTTTGACATTAAGACTATCATACTGTAATATCCATCTGTCTGATTGTAGCTGCAGCACCTGGTCAGTGACGAGGTGTGTCTGCAGGTTGTTGATCTTTACCTGGCTGAAAGGAAGCGGGGGGCAGCAGGTGGGAACTTGTCCTCGCAGTGTGTTAGAGCTGCTTGGGAAACCAGCTATCAGTGGAAAGCGGAGAAAGTCATGGCAGAAGAGAACTGCTTCAAGGTGAGCTCAGAGTAGTGTTAAAAAATGCAGAATAACTCACTTGTCCTGATGCTTATGTGAGTGGAACAGTTTCTTATTTCAGGGGACCTTTAACATTTGAAGGCACATTATTAGTTTTATTTTTTTTCTCTAGAACGTTTTATGTCTCAAGGCATTGAAATATTTTTATATATGTGTGCCTGCTGACTTTATTTTTCCCTCAGAAACAACTAGATGACTGTGGTTGTGAGATTGTTCCTGTTTCTCTTTAATTTGGTTAACCATTAATCAGCTGCATTCACAGCTATTTTTTCGGGCTTTTCCCTCTCCTAATTTCATGCTTATAAAATTAAAAATAATCTGGACCTGCTCTTATTCAGTTGTATTAATGTGGCTCACATGAGGTGCCCTTTTCTTTGAATTCTTTGACATCAGGTGATGTTTATTCAAAACAAAGGTCATGTGACTATGACCGTTGAGCTGCTAGACACTGAGGAAGCTCAGGCGGATGATCCATTAGACGTTCAGGTAACCACATGCTTATAAACATTTTAATTATACATTTCCTAACAGAATGCTTTAAATGAATAATCAACCTGGATTTCATAACTAATTAAATTTTGTCTTGTCTCTGCCAGTGCCTGTCGAGCTACATGGAGCAGTTTGTAGGAACCGAATCCAGCCTGTGCTCTCAAGCAGAGGGCTACTTCTTCAAACCTGTATTTCTGCCCAGGTATGAAAGTTAAACAGTGTGGGAAGACATACTTATATATAGTTACACATATTCGTGTGTTACTTTTTAATCCAGATGCCAATAATACATTTTTTCATGCATCTTCTTTCTGTCTGAAAACATTTCTGACAATTTATTGCACTCCAAAAATTGAAATGAAAACAAAGAAATAAGTGAAGTTGAAATTCTTCAGTGACTAAATTGAAAAACATTCTTTAATATGTTTACTGTCTTCATATAAATGTTGTGAAGGAATTGAAGTTTTTCTTTCTGTCTGACTGAAATGCATGACGTCCATCCAATCCTGGAACTCAAGTAACACTTTTTGCATAGCTGTTGCATGCTGCCTGCATATGACTGATCAGTCTAAATAAAACACATCAGCCATAAAAACTATGCATTTTTGTAATTTACACAAGTGGGATTCAGATATATCCTGAGATTACTTTTGTTGGGATGTATTTTGATGTTAAAATTATTCAGAACCATTTTATTGAGGCTTGAACATTGATCCTTTCTACACTGACTCAGCTGTTCATCTTTATTTAATCAAAAAACAAAGTCTTATTGCCAACTTTTGAGCTGTTAAATTTACACTGCCAGGTAACATCTGTAAAGATAACCAGGATGTAATTTAACAAGTCATTCTAAAAAAAATATTGTAATCACAATCTTTCTATGGACTAATTTTTTTCTTAATTTGCAGGAACCTGCGGCGTTTTCGTCGTTGGCAGGTGCGGCAGGTGGAGGCGATGCGCTGCAGGAGAGAATGGCACCGCCAGCTAGGTGTGGAAAATGCTGGTAGTCTGGACTGTCGATTTAAACTCAACACTCATAAGATGGTGTTTGTCATGAACTCTGAGGACTACATGTATCGTCGAGGTGCACTGGTCAAAGCCAGGAAGGTATACCAACTACATCTTCCTTTAATCACAACTGACTTGTAGAGAACGTGTTTCTGATGGCAATGCGTTGTTAAACAGGTCACTAGCTGGAGCTGGACTGAATAATTTTGTTGTTTGTTTGATCATATTTAAGTTAAAAATTGGCCCTTTTCTGCCTGTGCTGCTGCAGGTAATTGTTTTCCATGCTAGGATTGCTGCAATCTCCTACAATCCAAACCATCCCCAAAAACAAAATTAGCCAATGTGTCTTGCCTATCGGTCCTACTGAACGGGAAAGTGCCGCAGTGCGGCTGCACCATGCCTTCACTGCTGATTGCAGCAACACCAGTCAACAGGACTGGTTTTACCAGGTGCGCTGTGGTACGTTTCTGAAGCATCTCAGAAGCACTGCTGCTTTCCACTTCTCTAAAATACTCGTCAGTTCACGTGTTGCTTTGAAACCACGTCAGTTTGAAGCAGAGCAGATCGTTCAGGCAGGAAATCAGTTGATGAAAACCAAAGTGGATCCAGTGGATTTAGCCAGTAAATGACTGCATGTCCACTTCAGATGAATTTTACTCTGAAACATTAACATTTCTTCATTACCGGCGGCACCGGCACCAACCTATTGGGTGGGAGACAGTTTCACTTAATGAATGACACTTGGAGGAGGAAAGCTGCACCGTTTCGACACCACACATCCCTGCTAGAAAGAAATAAAGAGCAGCACGTGAGACACGGTCGAACTGTGCCTGCTAATTTAGTTGTTGGTTTATTTTGTTTTCGTCAAAGGCTTTTCATAAAGCATTTTAAAAAGTCTAATGCAAACTATGTCACAATGACTCAATCATTGTGAACACAGACGTTCTGCTCTACAACTGCAGGTGAAATGGGGTGCTGGCCTGAAAGCACCCCCTCTGCAATGCTTCCACAATTCTTCTGCATTCAGTGGATCCTGAGGTTACCCTGCCTGAATCCTGTTACCCCCTTGCTGAATTTAGTTGTATTTCTGTTAGACAAGTCTCTGATGTATTTTCTGTTCCTCTACAGTCGCAGCACAGGGTGGCAGCGAGCCAGCATGAACGGTTTGACAAGTGGCACCAGGGCTGGCTGGCCAGCCATGTAACAGCAGCAGCTGAACGCTCGGTGCAGAACTGGCTAATGGGGGAGGAGGAGGAGGACTTCATACCCTGCAAGACTACCTGCCTGTCTACCGAGGTGAAAGGACAGATGGTCAACAGATACCAAGTTCATTACAGCAGTAGCAAAGCCCCCTCATCACCGTGAAGGTTTGCACAGTTGTGGATAAACAGTACACACTCACACAGGTAAATGCATGGACTTACAGGACATCTTTACACTAAACACAGACAATAACATCTACAGTCCCATTTCTCTGCCTTCCTACACAACCCGTCTACTCATTCACTTCAACTCATGGATGAAGACATTTTCAGAAACTTAGTGAATGAGTGCAGAGTGTCCATGGTGGAGATGAGGACGCACAGTGAAATGATTAATGGAAGTGAACTCTGTCCTAGTTGATGGACAATAGTTGTTGGACAATGTGACACAAAAGGAGGTCAAACGCAACATCCTCTACTTCTATCTTCTCCTGTGGCACTAAAGTTGATAAGACTGATGGATGGAAACGGCTGATCAGGTGAGAGGTCATGATATCATGAAATTTGTTTCAAGAAATGTGAATGTCTATTTTTTTTTTTTTGTTTGTTTTTCCTTTTCACTTTTTTGTCAAGTGTAGTTTTTAGCTTCTGATGCCAGAGAGCCTTTTGCCTGTCGGTTGATTTGAGTGTTTATATGGAGAGATCATTCTAAATGTGTGTATGTATGTGAATCAGCTCTATTTTGTCTGTAGAGGCAAAAGAGACTCTACATCTATAATAACTGCATTATTACTGTATGTGCATATATACAGGGATCCTGTATTTTTATATATGCATCGACACAAGTTGCTACATCTAAAAGATCGTGTGGTTCTTTACAGTGTTTGCTGTCAGCCAACTCTTGATGTTTGTGTTTTTATTTAATTTCACTTTGGATTTTGTGTATTTTCCCCCTTTTTGTGTTGTAGCAGAACAAGTTATTACCAGGGCAACAAGGAGTCCTTAAAATTAATTGGTTTAATATTGATGAAGTTGTCAGATTATGTATTCTAGTCATGATTTCACCAAACTTTTCTTTGCATTGTCCTTTTTTTGCATACTGACATTGAAAATAAAATCAAAATATCAGTGTTAAAATAGAATGTATAATGTTTATCCTGTATCAGTTATCAGAAAATAAACAACCCAGTTGTGATCTTCTTAGATGCTGACTAGGAGATGGTCTTTCTCTGGAAAGAAGTTGATCTGAGAAAACGCATTTATTGCTGCTGTGTTTTTTCTGTTTGGTGCAAAATGGCAGTGAAATGGCAGCATGAGCAATATGAGCCTCCGGCGTTACAGGTGAAGGTAAATCAACACAGATTCAGTCCACACAGATAGAAAGCTGAAATGAAGGGAAAATTGACAGAACGCAGAAGGCTGCTTCCTGCTTTGACGCAGACAACACTGTCATTTAGTCTCCCTCTAATTTAGTCTTTTTTGGGATTTTTTTTTTTTTTTTTTTTCTTGTCAATTCTTTTTCCTACACCTTTAATTTGATTTAGACTCCTGGTGAAACAATCAAGTCACCTAAAGCTTAAAACTGATTAATCCACACTGAGATTATGTGCAGGTAGAAATATGAACTGCAGGGTTGCTGTGCCAAGTTAAACTAAAGTGGTGTTTTAAGAACATAAATTTATTGCCTCTCCAATGTCTTTGGAAACAAATTTGGTGGCACTTTAAACACAATTTGAACAATTAAATTAATGAGAAATTGCACCAAACTGGGGGCAGAGTTAATAATATAATTTACCTTTTAATGTTAACTTTTTAACCAAAAAAACACTTTTTGTTTCGGCCTCCAGTTGAGGCTCAAACCAGCAACCTTTGTGCTGTGAGGCCACAGAGCTAACCACTACTCCACTGTAATACTCATTTTAAAGTCCACATCTGAAAATGTTATGTCAGACAGTTGTTGCAGTTCAAAGTGAAGAGGGAGGCGAGTGGGGGGGCAGTGGGTTGATGGTGGCAGCAGCTCTAAGGGAAAATGACTGTTTGCCAGTCTGGAGGTCCTGGTTTTGAAATGTCTAAATCTTTTCCTTGATTGAAGGGGAACAGTGTGTCCAGAGTGGGACTTGTCATGCAGATGGACTGTGCCTTTCTCTGCAGGCGCTCCATGTACAGTGTTTGGATCTGGGAGTGCAGTTCCTGGGATCCTCTGTGTTGACTTCACCTCACAGGACAGATCTGCTTTGTTTGGTGCCATGCAGCTGCATTCTACATGGGACAGCCCTTACAAAGGATGTTTTCTATTGTTGTTCTGTAGAAGTTGATGAGTAGATGAGGTGCTAGACCGGCTTGCTTCAACATCCTCAGGAATAGGAACCTTTGCTGAGCCCTCTTCCCCAGATGGCCAGATCAAGCATATTAGGTCTTTAGGTCTAGCATTGTGGGTCCTTTGAAACTTAACAGATTCAGCCTAACTTCCTCTCCCTTGGTGAAAAGTGGGTGCTGAACTGTCGTCCTTGTCCCTCTTCAATCCACAACAACCTCTTTTGTGTACATTTGAGTAAAAACTCAAACATCAAAGCATATCAGTAGCTTGTAAATTTTTGCATTAGAGTTTAACAGTTTATGAATTTTGGGTCAAAACGTACTGATTTCTGAGACTAATACAAAATGTGTTTCAATCAACAGCACCTGGAATTTCATGACATTTTTGTTTTGGGTTTTTAGTTTTTGTTTTTTTTTTTCCTTCTTGTCCCAGGAGCTAAAACAATTTCAGCCCTTGATCTGTTCCATTTCCAGTGAGCAATCAGGTTCAGGATATAGATCAGCCTGTTTCTCCTAGTCTCTCTGGACTGCTTCATTGAGCAGACAGTAAAACCAGACATTTGGCTCTAGGTCAGGGGTGGCCAAATCTGCATTCATCTTTTTTCACCCTCCTTTCTTTTGCAATTGCTCGTTTGATTCACAGCCCTGGAAGAGTTGGGTGTGTTGTAGCAGAGAAACGATTGGTGGACTGCAACTCTGGGGCTGTTGCTGCCCTGCTTATATTACATGGCTTTTTATTTTTTAATCATGGAGACAGATGTTTGATCTGGCATCTAAATGGTTAAAATCATAAAAATCATTTTTTAAATTTATTTTGTATTATTGAGCAGTTTGGAAGTTTTAGATTGTCATACATTTTTTCCTTTTAAAAATGACTGTCATGATTTTTGTGAGTGGACACTTGATCTCCAGAGGGTGCTAAATCTGAGGTGGGCAAAATCTAGCATAAAAAAAAAAAACTGGGTCGGGCATAATCTAATCAAAAATGTTTAGAGCAACAAGTCTCTAAACTTTCCTCAACCCAAACATGTTTTTTAAATATTAAATTGAAGAAACAAAAGTCAAGAGAAAGATGGGCCCCTTGTTTCTCAGCTGTATAGTTTTTAGTTCACCTGAAAACAACCTGAACGCAGCCCTGTCTGCTTCGCTGTGATCTTTATTTTCTATATGTGCTGCAGACAGCTGAGTGTTGTGTTGCCCTGCTGGGAAAACAATGTGATGACACTGAGTTTGGCTATGAGTGAAATAAGGACTAGAAGGTTTTTCTTTACAGGAAAACAATGCTGGGATGTCTTTGGATTGTATTGGCGAGTTGGATGTTATTAAACCTCATAAGTAGGCTGTGTTTCTTTTTATTTTTTATTCTTTTAGTCTTACTGTCAAGAAATGAGATTTTCAGGTTTTTCAAGATCAGTAATTTCTTCATGTTGGCAAACTGAAAATAACTGTCATACTGAGCTCGGCAGCAATGAACAAAAAAAACAAAACAAAAAGGTATCAAATATCTGAATATTCTCGGGACTTTTGGATGAGTCTGCTACATCAGCTTAAAGGTAAGACAGGCTTAGTAATTGCTTTTGAAATGGACTGTGAAATACTGCTCCAACCTGAGAATCAAACGAGCAATTGCAAAAGAAAGGAGGGTGAAAAAAGCTGAATGCAGGAAGACCTGAAAAGGCTATTTAAACCGTTAAAAATAACTGCATGAGTAAAAGGACTATTTTTGTTAAAGCTGCATCAGGGCAAAACCTCAGCAGATCTTCAGCACCAGGGGGCCCAACAATGTTTGCACATGCGACAGTTAAAAAAAAAAAAGAGCCGAGAAACAGAGTGAGTTTTAAAAATAACCGTGGTTTATAAAACCCAGATAAGACAGGATCACCAAAGTGTATACAGAAATACAAATACAGTCAGAAAAACCATCATAGAACATTGTTTTACACTTGACATGTACAAACTACTCTGCAAAAGGGACTCGGAGATGCTCTAGACTATAAGACATTTTCCTTTTTGTTAAAATCACATTTAGCCACAGTGCAATTTACTCTGTTCATTTTTTTTTTTTTTAATCTTATGAAGCAGAACATCCATCTACCAACCTACAATTACTATCACATTTAGCTAGTTTAGAGAAAAGGTACAAACATCAAAGGGGAAGATGCACACATATTAAAGCACTTTGACATGAAGATTTCTGCAAGCCATGGAAAAAAAAAAATCATCTGATTTTCACCAATGAGGAAAAACAGGATGTCAGGGTGTGTCACTACCACTTTAACAAACGGGAACGTACAAAATAACCCTGTTTTTTTTCTGAGTCGCAGGCACCAAACATCTGAACAGACACAGACCCCTCGGAGGCACCTCACAGCGCTTCCAGTGGGCAGGTAAAGACCTGGCATCTCATTTGGCCTGGTCTGTTTCTGTGCCCCTCTATAGTTATGTCAAAGTGCTTCCATCTGCAGGACAGTTGAAAACTACAGCTGTAACGTCACCAATATTTTCATGCACATTCACAAATGTACAAACAGCAAAACGACCTCAGGACTGAGGGATCTGCTCCACCGTCCTCGCATCAGTCTTGGACGTAAGCACCCACACATGATGGGATTTAGAAAGACAAAGGAATCACAAGATACAACCAAACACTTTTTTTTTTTCGCTCTTCTTTTTGTCTTCGTACAAACACATTTCGACAACTTTAACATGAAAAAGAGTGCAGGATTTATATCCTTTAACAAAAAGCTCCCTTTCACCTATAATATAGGTCTACAGCTTGTTGAGGAGCAAAAATGGCAACCTTCATTGTGGAGTGTACAATGATTGCTAATATACACATGTCATAAATTAGGATCTATGTACAATATTAAAAGCAGCATGCAGAAAGATGCTGGGCTAGACAGCACAGCATTTTTACCAAACTTATTAGCTGTAGTGTTGTATGCTCCAACACGAGAGGCGAAATGAGCTGTGTGTGTGTGAGTGTGTGTGTGTGTGTGTGTGTGTGTGTGTGTGTGTGTCATAAGTGTGTAGTGTAGTGAAATAGACATAGAGGCTTTCCTCCTCCTGAGCCTTCCAGTAAGTATTAAGCTTATTGGACACAGACTCTTTAGTCTATAAGCCACTAGGAAGGGAAAATATAAAAAACAGAACTTTACTGTGACAAATCTGACTTGCAGCTCTGTGCTTTGTCTCATGACGAGGGGGCGGTGATAGCGTTGCCACAGGGAGGAACGTCAGAACAGCGAGTCAAGTGAAGGGTGGGGGGGTCACACAGGAAGAGGAGATCAAGTACACACAGACATTATAGTTAGGACTGTTTCTCAGGGTGCCAGAGGTCCTTCAACAGCTCAACTTGCATTAATTGTTAAAAATCATTTTTTAAATGGGACCTAACAGTAGGCATCAGATTCACAGCACATACGTTTAGTTTGTCATCGAAGACTGGAGGAAAATGGCTTTTAAAAAAACAAAAAAAAAACAAACAAAAAAAACAGCTGGAAGATATTTTAGTTAAGTAAAGCAATAAAAGAACAATGATGCAGATGTCCCAGATTATTAATATTGATCATTAAACAGCTGTTAAGGATCCTGCTCTTTGTGCCATGATGGTTACAAAAGTAGCCTAGTTTTATATGTTGGATATTGCATGTTTTTCCATTTTTCCTTCTGTTCAACCTTTGTAGGAGCAGTGGGAGAACCCGCTTCTCTATCACAGCGCCCCCGTTTGGTGCTTATAGGAAATGCAGCGTACATATGGTATATCTATAGGTGGTCCTAACATGTTTTCTGACACCTGAAGCAAAGTTAGTTTATATAAAGTCAATTAGAAATGAGGTGAAAGAAGTTTTTTTTATTTGTACATGTACTGTGTGTGTGTGTGTGTCGCCACAAGAGACCAAGATTTTTCCTATCAGGTTAGATGGCAAGCATGAGAGCAAGAAAACAGTTCTTATTTCATTCAGTATTTAGCTATCCATTTTTTTTTTTTAAATGTTGTTTTTAGAAGTGTTGTTTATTTAATCCCTAATCCTGTATCTTGTTTAAGATCCACCGACACTCAATTCCCACCAGACATAACCTGGACACTAAACAAATTAACAACGCCCTAATCAATAAAATATAACATTTGATTCTCATTGTTATCCTAAACTGGACTCCTGCTCAGACAAATGGGGAAAGAAGTCAATTTTTGTTTTTCTGACATTCATAATAATTAATTAAGCTATGGTAAAGATAGTAAAGAATAGCAATGTCTGCGCTCTAGTGTTAGGTGTGATAATTTAAAAGCCCCTGCTGCAATAACGTAAGGGAGCTTATCAAAACTGTGACACAAGTGGAGCCAAAAACAAAACATTCCACACATTATAAAATACAGCAGCAACCAAGAGGATGCTTGAAAAAATCTTACTGGTATAAACAACACATGTAGTAGAACGCAACTACAGTAACAATGTACATAAAAATATATTAAATATATTACAAATAAACTTCACAGACCAACATAGTTTCAAAATTCTCCATTTTTAAATATTTTGTGTTGTCAGTGGACTTAGGTGTGCACTGACGTTACAACTCAAGAGGGAACAAAAAGAGTATAAAAAAAAAATCAACAAGTTAAAACCAGTTGATTAGTCTTGATATGCTGCGGTGTTTAGAGTCTTTGCTCAGGCTGTTTAGTTGTATTTAGTCTTTTGATTTGCATTTTATTCTCCCTGTTGATCCTAGTGGAGTTTTTTAAAAAAAAAAAAAAGCACATAAACAGTCATCTGCAGCCTTAAATGAATTCTGGATAAAGTAGTCAAACCTAACCTAATAACCTTAAAGTAACAATAGAGATACTTAAAAAAAAAAAATAAATAAAAAAAAAAAAAAGTCTGATTAAAGAAAAAAAAAAAAAGCAGACGATAATTCCGGGCAGTGTTGTCATGTGTAGTTCTGTAAAGTTTCCTTGTCTGTCCTCCTGTGTGGCATTGGCTCTCTTCTCTCCTCATCAGCACCAGTAATACACTATGTTTGTGCTTCAGCGGGTTTTTCCTCGTGTGTGTTTCTCACTAATCTCTACTGTGTGTGTTCTATACTTATAAAGACTATTTCTTTTCACATGGATGTAAAGATGAGGTATCGTTTATAAGGTGAGGACAGTCCTATGTTGAAGGCTACGCCTGCACAATAGAGTGAAAAATGAGGGTTAGGGCTGAATGAAGGAGGTCCTTATAAGTATAGTGTCAAGTGGGAGTGTGTGTATATGCTGATATTGTGAGCTCAGCTGAAGGCCTCATCATCTGTATCGTCAATCAGCACCTTTGTATCCTTCTTTGATCTGGAAAAATAAAAAAAAAAAAGTTCAAAGCTCTGTTAAGAAATGTGCACATGTATGAATAAATGACTGCTGCCAAAGAGAAGAATAATGACAAAGTACAGAAAAGGTTAATCAGTTCACAGAAAGAGAGTTTTAGTGCTAAATACATCTCTAGCATATGGACACACAAACTGTCTGGTGTGCAGCCCTGAGTGGAGATGTGGAAATGAAGCACAGTACATTGTGTTTATTTGCTAGAGTAAGATCACTCAATCTTATAATACTTGCTGTCTTTTTAAAGCCTTCTGACAACAATTATGCCTTATTATAGTTGCAACATGATGTGAAAAGATGTAATGAACCATATGGATGTGTGTGTAAACATTATGAATGCATGTGACCTCCGTTATCAGATGAGAAGAGGAGATTACACCTCAGTCCAAATTCATCCCCTTGATCCTACCCTCTGTTTTGCAGAGCAAGTCATCCTTTTTCTTTTAGGCATCTGTAAATGGTGGTTATTAATCCATCAGAATCGCCTGCAAAGCCTGTTTGGAGGGTTGGATGACCTTTTGTCTTAATTACTTAATGAAAAGGTTGTAAAGAGAAGCTGATATCTGTGACACAGAGCTGGGTTGAACTTAAGGGAGCAACTGGCACAGTGTGTATCCCACTGAGTCCTTATTTCTGGTTTCAAACAGTTGATTGATTGATTGAGTGTGCACAACATTAATGAACTTGTGTTAACAGGTCAGGTGATGTAATGATGTGGGGTTTGTTTTCCATGTTCATCTCTTTCTGAAAGCAAAATAACATCCCATCTCAAAGTTAATTTCCTCTCTATGGCTTTCTGAACATGATGGTGACTTTACTTTGCTCCGGTGTGGCGGCGACATGGGACATTAGTCTTACATTTTTCATGAAAACTGATTCTAAGACATGACGAGCAAACACCAGCATATCATTCCTTACTGTGAGGAGGACAGCTGGGGGCGTCTGAGGGACAGACTGTAGGACTGCTTCCAGGTCTTTTTGCCTGAGCGGTTTCGGACACCATCCTCCTGGTCCATCATCTGCTCCAGCAGCGTCTGGTCATCAGCGTTGAGTGGCGCCACAGAGATGTCCCGCACAGCACGAAACTCACCGCAGTTATTCAGGTGTTCATTCTCCAGACGGAAGAAGTTCCACACAAATCGCCTGCACAGTTACCGTGAAGAGGAGGATTCGGGTTACTGTGGGTTTTTATGAGACGGTCTGGCTTGAAAGCTTGAATGTGAAAGGGGTTGAAGGCTACGCAAATCTACCTGAAGACTTCGAGAGGAGCCAGTACTGTTACCAAAATATCATCCCAAGCCTTGTACTTGATTGTTGAGGACAGAGAAATCTGAATCGTCCAGGCAAAACGCAAGATGATGTTCTCTATTATGGCACAATAGTAGTACGCCTGGCCAGAGAAGAGACTGGATTAGTGTGTATGTGTGTGTGTTATGTATTTGATCGCTGCCAGACTTTACCTTGTGTGGGTAAACAATTTCTTCTCTCAGGAAGATGTTTTCTCCAGCTCTGGAGTCAAACAGACCCCAGTCCATACGCAGATCCCAGGTCAGTGTGTATAAGGAGCTGATGACTGAGAACACGATGAGTAGGTAGAAGAACATGTCAGCGTCGGTGTGATCTTGTTCTGAAATAAACACAAACTAAACTCGTCAGTCGACTGTTTATTGCTTTCCTGGGATTTCATTGTTTGATGTCTGTCAGTGCTTTCACATGCGCTGGAAATAAGATGTATTATTATTATTAGTAGCGGAATTTTTAAATTTACTTCGACTTTTAGTACGAAAGGACATTTTAGGATGGGAAAGGAAGGTGAGACCACCACATTTGCATCTTTTCTTCTTCAGTACTTTGGCCACTAGAGGGGGCCCTCATGTCAATGGTAAGAGATGTCCAGTGCCAGTCTCCGAGGGCCGTGATCCTGCAGGTTTTTAGATGTCACCCTGATACAACACGTCTGATTCAAATTAGGTGGCTCTCCTCAGACTTTTCTCACGTTCTATCCAAGCATGTTGACCCACTGATTTAGGTGTGCTGCAGCAGGAAACATCCAAAACCGGCAGGACAGTGGCCCTCGAGGGATGACTAATATGTTTTAAATCTTTCTTGTACAAGCCATTCTTCATAAAAAATGCATTGTAATAAATATTTAAATTCTATTAAATTAACAAAAAAGAAAAGAAAAAACAATATTTCAGTGAAAGACTTGAACTTTCTACTGAAGAGGTCAAGAAAATATGGAATAATATTACCAAGTACTTTGACGACAAAGTTCAGCAATGAGCTGTAGAGTAACCTGCAGAAGTGAATAAGTTTTAACAGGTTATTAGACATGGCGAAAACGTTTGACAACTTATTTACTAAAGTATGGCAGAAACTGGCTCAGGACTTTTTTTGTATTCATAAAGTATTCCATTATTTCTTCTATTAACCCACCAGACAGTTAAGAACTAAGGGATGTAATTTATTAGGTGAAGTCATCATCAGCTGGTTATAAAAACATATCTGCTTTTCTTGTAAAGGAAGTTCACAGTTAATTTTGTAGTCTCTCCTCCATGTTTTATCTGTCTTACTGAAACCTTGTATTGTGCCTCGGGACCTGAAAGTTGCCAAGATTTTTTAAGGATCCCAGCAGCTTTACAAAATATCAACCCATATCAATTTAGTCTTTTTTTTTCCAAATTATTGGAAAAATTGTTTTTAAAAAAGCATGAAATTTCATTCAATGATAAAGCAATTATAATTATGATATAATGCTGTTTATTTGAATGAATGTGACAATAAAATGGCTTCATGACTCTGTGGACTTCAACAGGGTTCTGCTTTGCTGCCATTATTATTATTCATGCAAATTAATAATATATCCATTCATTAAATTGTTATATTTGCTGATGATGCAACACTAATTCCGTCTCACTTGGATTTAGCTATTTTGACAACAAATGACAATACTGGTTTAGCTGAATTAATTATATTGAAATATTAAAAAATACAATAATGTGATTTTTAGTGGCAAAACACTTGACCCAAAAGGGGTATTTCAAATTAAACATGGTTCAGCTGAACTCCCTCATGAAACATCAAGTAGATTGGGTTAGTTCTAAAGTTAATAAATCATTTGGGATCAGAATTAGAATCAGCTTTACTCATCAACTAGGAACACATACAAGGAACATTTTGCCGGCAGATGTTGTCACTCTAGTGGATGGTTGGGTAAAGTAAAAAGTAATAAAATAAGTACATAGTAATGGAGGTCAACCGTCTGATCACCACAAAGTCTTTGTTGCCTATTATAGTTTGATCTTTCCTTATTTTATTGCTTCCTGTAATACAGTTTGGGAAAATGTTTTCCAACTAATCTAACAGTGTTAGATCTACAAGATTCATCTGCACCAATGCCTTTATTTAAGAAACTAAAAATCCCCACTATTTATGACACAAATACTTTTCCACTTTGTGTTTTACTTTTTAAAGGAATGTATTGAAACAAAATAAAGATTCCTGATTACTTTCCATCCTATTTCTAACTTATTTAAAATGTCCATTCTTATTTAACTGGACAATCAGTAGATCATTATCTTCCTCGGCTACTTACCAGGAAAAGTCCATTTTCAATAAAACACATAGGGGCAAAATCATGAATAGTATAACTCATTTTGCAAACAAGTATCATAGTGTTGAAAGTTATAAAAGATGTTTATAATGTCATTTGATTGCTAGTTTATAATATTTCATATATTTATTTAAATATTACTTAATTTCTATAAGTTTGGATGTTTAGTTTTATTGTGTGAATGACCTTAGTTAAAAGGTCTAATTTATTTCTTTTTTTGTTCATAGTTGTTCTCTTAAAGGTGGATGGTTGTTATAAGCTTTTCTGGGGATTTTTTGTGCAAAATAAAATGAGCAATGAGAACTCACCATCACTTCCATTCCTGCTGTGATGGCGCCAGTAATGATGCTGAGGTGCATTCAGATAAAGTGGAAAGTATTTAAAAATCTTTAAGTTAGTTTAAAAGTACTTGACCCTCTGAATGATGTCAGAGGTTAGCTGTGATCAGTCTACATGTGGAGCCATGTGGAGTTGATTTGCTTGGTTCTCAGTGGGTGCTGATGTATAAATCAGCACCCTGTAGCCTCTAACAGTGACTCACAGAGACACAAACAGCAGCCACCAGACGGAGATCCGACTCTCTCTCATTTGTCATAGTCACCATTTCTTCCTGCTACCAGCCAACAAGACGCCAGGGATTATAGAGCAGGGTACATTTCTAATAGCAAATTACTGCTGCGCTGCGCCGTTAACTGCTACCTCCATTGTGCTGTGTGCTGCTGCAGCTGACCGATGGGATGGAAGTAGTCCCTATGGTCATACTGATCTCTCAGATATAGATTAAACTTATACTTGGACAATAGACTCTTTTCACTGGAGAATAACTAGTGATGGGAGTTCCTCAGTGTGTAACATTGAGGTATTTAACCCTTCAGCTTGCATGAAAGCTGATGCCATTTTCCAGCACACTGCTTTGCTGCTGAACCATTAAGAGGTTAAGCACGGCGAGATGGACATTGATTGGATGCTCAGTACGGTGCAACTGTGGTTACTAGCTCCTGCCACACACTCTCAATCTCTATTTGGCTGTCTGTCTCACCTCCTCTTTCACACACACACACCCACACACACACAAATAGTTACATTTTTTGTCAATGGGCACCAGGGAGGTTACGGTACCCTGCAGTCCCTGATCGCACTGATGGAAGCAGGTTCAAAACACAAGCTGTCTGCAGTTTCTGCTTTTAGATTTTTCATCTGTTCCCAAGGCAACTCATTTCTTCAATCTGGTAATTAGGGAATCATGTCACATCCTGAGGCCTTGTGGTTGACGTGCAGCACACATTTCAGTTCCAACCAGAAAGACCTTTCCTGCATTTCCTACACATTTCTCTGACCTTATTTCTGCTGTCTCAACAGTCATTTAAAGACAGAAAGCAGCAGATATTAAACATTCATATCCCAGTACTAATAATTTAAGCAGTAATCTTTTCCACACCAGAGTTTAAATAGCACAATGTAATTAAACTGACATAAAATACAGTCAAAGTGGGCATTCCTATTCTTATGTAATGCTGAATGTGTCATTAAATAATGATGCACCATATCTTATTTAAATAAAGCTATTTTTGAAAAGCTGTCACACTACGGAGTACTCAGAGCAAATATGACAGTCCAACTGCACCAACAGTACGTATAAGAAAGTAACCAACACTTATTTAATAGTTTTTCTCTTAAGAAAGTAGCCATTCATTACCAAAGGAGTGCTGCTGAAAGTGAAAGCTGAACTGATACACACCACAGGTGAGAAGAAGAACAGTGTTTTCTTCGGATGTGATGAAGATCCTCTGAGAGTAAACCAAACTGTTCCTGACCACATCACCCTGATGAGCTATGAGCATATTTCATCCAGCTATGTACGCAATCTTTATATTTCCATTTCAATTTCAATACTCTTACCAGAGAGTTTAGTTATTTGTGTGTATTTTGTTAGTTATTTGTGCCTTCTTTTCATTTTAACCTGTTTTTCATAACTGAGGTGGACTAGCAACCTCTTCACGGTGTACCCTGCACCTCACGAGATTCACACAAAACCACACACACACTCCTCACAACCCTGCATTTTAATAAGTGATACTGGAAAATGGGTGGATGAATGTTTTTCTTTCATTTAAAGGCAACATTATGGGTGCTTGTAACATTGTAATGCCATTTTACACGTTGAAAATATCTGTTTAATATGCGGGATTTTAGATTTAACCCTCAACTATGAAATTGAATTATTGTGCATTGCAGCATTTGTTAAATAAAAGAACTTTACGGCTTGATGATTTACTATAATCATATATGTTGAATACATCACTGCGAACTGCATCTCAACATGTCTGGTATTGTTCACCTGGACAGAAGAGTTACCTACCACCAGATCTTCAGCCTGTATCTAAATCCAGATGTGACTATTTTTGTTACAGGAGCCGGTTTGGCTTCAGCAGGGGTGAATCAGAGTTCAAGCAGGCAGAAAGGGAGACTTGACTTACAGCAGTCTTTTATCTTTGTCCATTACTGTGTGTGTGTTGCAATTCCTCTCCTGGTAATGAATGAAGGGTCAGTACATGAAATTAAGTTATTAAAGCTGTCAGTTCTGGGCTCATCTCTATTCCAGCAGAGTCCAGCAGACCCAGCCAGGGCTCCTCTCCTCTCCTCTCCTCTCTTCTCTTCTCCTCTCCTCTCCTCTCCTCTCCTCTCCTCTCCTCTCCTCTCCTCTCCTCTCCTCTCCTCTCCTCTCTTCTCCTCTCTTCTCCTCTCTTCTCCTCTCTTCTCCTCTCCTCTCCTCTCCTCTCCTCTCCTCTCCTCTCCTCTCCTCTCCTCTCCTCAACGTTACAGAAGGTGTTTTGTTCCTGCAGCTTCCAGATTTTTAATAAACACTTGTAATGTTTCTATTGCTTTATGTTTTTAGTATTTTTAGTTTCTGGATTTTTCTTGTGCTGCACTTTACAGTTTCTATGTTTGTTTCGTCTGGATGTATGTAATGTTTGGTGACAAACAAATTTCCCCTCGAGGGGATTAATAAATCTTATCTTATCTCTCCTCATCCCTTTTGTGTTGATCTTCTTCCCCTTTTGGTGCTCCCTTGCTTTCTGTTATCTTTCCTCTTTTCATCTTTCTCTCTTTTGACCTCCCTCAGTGCTCAATTCTAAATTTACCAGCTCACCAATCGACCCCTACCACATTCATTTCCACCACTTCAGCGTCTCACAGACAGCAGCAGGAATGATACTCCTCTTTGGTCAGGGCTATTCAAGCTGCTTTTAAAGGATTCGGTGCTGATGTTACACACAGTGATCCATCTGAAGCCTTGCATGCAGCTCATCATTATCATCACTGTATTACCTTGTAATAAACAGTTCACCGTCTATCCTGTGGCACTCATGCTGGCCATTATTAAACACCTTTATTTTACTTGCTGACAGAAAACTGCACAAGTGTTTGAATTAGCTATATACTGTTTCTGTAGTGATCTTAAGTATAACCTTTATGTTAATTTATGCTTCAGACTGTTTTGTTTTGAGAAGCCTGCCTAAACTAGGAAATCCAAAACCATCTCCAATGTAACAGGCATCATAGCAGCATCCAATCAGCAAGTGCCTTTCTGAGGGAAGGAATCTGTTCAGTTTACTAAAATAATTCAACTGGTGACAGGCAAAACTCAGCTACATCAGTCTGTCACTACAGCTTTAGCTCAGTAACCAGAAAAACTAGTCTATAAATACCACTCAGTCATCTACAGAGATTTGTTTGTTTCATTATGGTTTTAACATTTTGCTTTCCTGGAGCCAAATGTGGGCTCTTCCAGGAATCAGTGAGCAGTGAGATCACACTGAAATATTTAGGGTGTGATCAGGTTGGTGATGAAGGTGACACATCCACTCACAAACACTGGGATGTTTTCCAGATACTGACCAACACCCGAGGCATATTTTACAGCTCGACCTGATGCCATGAACATGACACTAACCTGCCTTCTGTTCTCCCAGACTTCTGGGTAAATAACTCAAGCAGATTTGATACCAGTTCTATCATTAATACCAGAGAAAATAGTGTCAAAAGCTTTTTCTGTGGTTCTCTGAACAACAAACCTGTGATTGAATGTAGGATATTCAGATTTTCCTCCTGTAAAATACACCAGAGATACCCCGGCTGTAGGAAATACTTTAACTGTTTCAACAGGCAATTTCCTCATCATCACTGCCTATGTGAGTGTGTGCTAAAGTGTCTGTCTTCCCAGCCTCCTCCTCCTCCACTTTACCAACAATCAGTCTCAGCCTCCATTACAAGCAGGATGAAAGACAGCTTCATAGAGAATAACACATGAAGAGAGACCATTAGTGGACTGGCATATAGGCTTCAGACCAGAGGAGGAAGGAGGATATGGTTTAATGGACGCCTTTCCTACCGAGCAGTAAAAGAAAAAAGAGATTTGCCTGCTTCTGTCTCTCTTTTTGGTTCCGCCAATATCACTGGCAGTCGGCACAGGAGCAGAGATGTATTGATTTAAATTCATAAGGAAAACGAATAAAGTCAGACCAAAAAAAGCATTTAGGAGTTTAAAAGGTTGAAGATGAAATTTCAAAGCTGGCATTTTGCTAGAATATAAATATACTTCCTAAGAAAATGTCAAAGTTGAAAAACATGACCAGTGAAATAACTGCTTTGAAAGTGTCTGTGTGAACAAATGTCTGATGGAGAGCTGGTGTAAAAAGGCTGCACGCTGAAATGATGTTTTTTATTGCCTTTGAACGGGAGCTCCTTTGTGATACGACTTCTGAAGCAGAATCATTTCAGGCTAATTGTGAAACTGTCAGAAGGAGTGACTCGACTGTTAATGGTAATCACTTTCCATTATTATGTGTGCATTTCTGTTCCTCCAGTCTTATTTCCAAAAGATTTCAAATGGAAATTTATCTTCTTCAGCCTTGTTCTTTTTCTGTTTTCTACAACCTGATGTGAAACCTTGCAGTGGGCGCAGAACCTTGTTTATCCACGGCTGTGTTTGACAAACCTTTTCATTTCCATTATAAAGCTCTAGGCACCAAGACAGAACCAAAGCCAGCTTCCAGCATGTGTATTCAAGGTCACCCTTTGCTTTCTGAGCTTTTGAGCCTTTTGTGTGTGTTGCAACGCAGCAACACACCAATACTGCTTTAGATTGTAGATGTTTATCTCCACACTTTGAGCTGAGATTTACTGCACTGCAACTGACAAATGTGTTCCCATGTCTGCTCAGCACATATCAAACCTACTACCTGACCAATTTTAGTCAGGCTTCGGACCTCAACACAGCACTAGAACAGCTATGGTCAGTGTTTAATGACATTAGGCTGAATACTGATTCTGGTCAAGTGTCAGCTCTGGATCTGCTGGATGTCAACACTGCGTTAGATACTGTAGATCACAGAAATCTTGTCACACAGGCTGGAAAACTGGGGTGGACTTTCTGGAGTGGTCCTCAGTTGATTCAAGTCTTGATTAGAGAGCTAAAATTAATGTTACCATTGGTAGAAATGAATCTGATAAGAGTGACCATGACTTGTGGAGTCCCTCAGGGTTCAGTCATTGGACCTCTTCTGTTCAACTTGTATATGCTCCCTTTCAGTCAAATATTACAGAATTTTGACATTAATAGCACAGTTAAGCACACAATACACGACTTAATGTGCCTTTGTCAACAGAATAATGGTGCCAAATAAATAGACTTAGTGTATCAGCATCCGTGTCTGGAGAAGATAAACACTTGAATGATGGATAATTTCCTAAAATGAAATGACAACAAATGAGATTACTATGTTTGGTAGCAAAGATTAGAGGGTTAGTGTTGGTAAACACCTGGTCTGTAACCTTAAAGTGTTGATAGACTCAGATTGGACTTTCAGCAGCCTCATCAAAGCTGTCACAAAGAAGTGTTTTACCAACTCAGAAACATAAACAGAATTAAAAGTTTAGTCTCCCAGAAAGACCAGCAGAAACTTATCCATGCCTTCATCTCCAGTCCACTGGATTACTGGAATGGTCTTTTAACAGGCCTTCTTAAAAAAAAAGCATAAAACATCTGCAGCTCATCCAGAATGCTGCAGCTAGAGCTTTAACTGGGACTAAGAGATCTGAACACATCACACCCACCAGTTTTAAAATCTTTATACTGGTTTCCAATCAGTCACAAACTGAGATATGTGTGATCTGTGCTATGTTCAGAGAATATAAACCAAGCAGAACTCTTAGATCCAAAGACTCAAGTCGACTCGTCCAGATCAGAGTCCAGACTAAACATGGAGAAGCATTATTAAGTTGTGTGATGCCAGTGGAGATCAAACTTTCAACAAATATAGACACTTTAAAATTCATAAAATCTGCACAGTAACTTTAACCTCTTGATTTTAATCATTTTAATTTATTTTATGATTCTTTTTATTGTATTTTTTCCTTTTTGTTACTCTTTCACTACTTTTCTGCTGTAATGCTTTAATTTGTTATGCTTTTACTGCTGAATGTAAAGCATTGTCCTGTACATGCAATGTGGTTTATAAATAAAATAGTCTTTCCCACACGACAGGAATCATGAAATGAGCAGCATTTTTCTGTCTTGTCTCTTACCTTTGTGTGTGGCATAGAGAGCTGCAAAGGTGACAACAAAGAAGGTGGTTGAATATTTCCCAGCATTCACCAGGTGTGGAAAGGCCCTCTTCGTGTCACGGTAACGCCTCAGACATTGGGCAAAACGTAACCAGGCAGGCAAACACAGGATGATAGCACGCAGTCCGTATGAGAAGCTGTGGCAAACGAAGTTGCTATGATCTAGAATCAAATAAAACAGTATACTGTTATTTCACATATTGGTTCTCTCTGCCATTCTTCCTGATTTTCTTTTTAGGAGCGTTCAGTCCATGCCTGCATTTGCACAAAAAAAACCTCATTATGAGAGTCAAAGTTTGACCTCTGTGAAGCCAAGCATTAACATGCCATTAGCTCTCTGTTATTTGGTAGAACGGAGGTCAAGATGTCACTGTTAGTGGAGAAGACAGCAATTAAAATCTTGTCTACATCATATTTTCTGACAGAATTGTTTAAAAACTGTCAAAACAGTCTATAGCGGTTACATCACAAGATTTGTGTCATAATTATTCTTTACAACTGTCATTAACACTGATTTATCTAATCCATCAGGTTCCTACCCTCAGATTTTAGAAGGAGGAAAGATGCTTTGAATTACTTTAGCTGACACAGAGTGAGAGATGGAATATCCTCTGAACTAACCAGACAAAAAGTCCCCTCTCCTAAACCACCATAACACTCAGTGAATAAACAGAAATTTTATTGTCTTATACATCAATCTACATTCCAATCATTTTACTTTACTTTACTTTGTTCATTTTTTGTTTCACTTTAATCTAAAGCCTATTGTATTCGTATTTTTATTTTGCAGATGTTCCTAAATGCTTTAAGTAATAATTTTTGTAAATGAATAAACGTGTACACAATTTTCTACGACTAATAGCAGAGTTGTGCATGATAGACACTCATGTTTCCTGTTCATTTTGAGCTGAACGAGGCAGTGTTTAACTGAAACACACAGTCGGTGCACCTCTCTTTGAACAGTATCGCTGTTAGTGTCATGCAGGCCTTGAGTACATGCTCTAATGAAACCATCAGACCTTGCCATGGTTTCCGCAACAGACACCTCAGCAGTTATAGAGACATGCAGGTTTGCATTAAAACAACAGACAGAAACTGAAAAAACAAGGTGAGACCGTTTAAACTGGGAAGCAGGCCATGGTAGTTGCTCCATTGCTGCTCAAATATGTAGAAGCAGATGAGATACTCCAGGTCCATGAGAACAACAACCAGAGAGTTGAGCTGATCTGCCAGCCAGAAGTCTGCAAATTCCACCTGATGAAATGGTGCAGTGAACACACGGAACTGGAGACGAAACAGAGACAAGGGAGATGAGAAGAGGAGATGCCACACAGGAAAACTTGAAACAGTTTGGTGCATTGCAGGATAATGTTTACCTGACCTTACAAATTTACCTCACATTTTATCCTAACAGCTGCAACAGTGGAGCAGAATTAGCTAAATAATTAGTGTGCAATACTTCAGTAAAGAGTGTAAGGCAGCAAGCAACCTTTATTATCCATCTGCAACACATGAAAGCATAAAAGCACCAGACTACCTTATCAGTCGGCCACAGGACACTCGGATGAGTCACGCCTTGTGTTGATGTGTAAGAATTGCTTACCTGTGTAACTAATCATTGGTATACGGCATAAACACAAACCAACCAGTGTATTGAGGTCTGAGACAATGGGCATGTTATTTGGCATATGACTCTGGCAGGAGTTCAGCTATTGACCAAGCTTTGTAAAATGATACAACCCTGCTAGACTTTTTCCATTTAGCCCACAGGCTACAGTTGACATTCAGGAGCGAGTCACACGTCCTACCGTGTAACATTCTCACACAAAAACCCCACAAACTCTCTTTTTACTGCAAATGTCAAAGAACATTGATCTCTTTTTTTTTGTTTGTTTTTCAAACACACACACACACACACACACACACACACACACACACACACACACACACACACACACACATATCTGTTCATTACATATTTCTCTTAACCTGTCAATCAACGCCAGTATTGATCAAGTAGTTCTCCTGCTCATATCCACTCTGTGTGGATGTCTCAAGGCTAATCCTGCTGCACTCATGCGGCAAGGCTTTCATTTCTTGGACAAACACTTGTAAATTATGGTGCTTCAGCAGCAGTTTGTCCAATAATGAAAAGTTTTGGTTGGCGTTCAACTGGCACTGATGCGTTTACAGCACAATAGACTGAATGCTCCAATTAAAATACAATTTCACAATCATAAAAATTTTCCTATAACGCCATCAATTTTTGCAGGGTATTGATGCTGTAGCATCAATCAAGACAGAGACTACAGGGTTTAATCATTGGAGGGAGCTGAGGGAGCATGCTGGAGACTGTGGGGAGTTGTGAAGAAAATGACAAGAATATGAGGAGGGGGTCTGACGGGGGGGGGGAGAGACAGAAGAAGAGGAGGGCGGGGAGGGAGCTAAGGGGCATCAGCATACTGATAGATCTATGCCTGTAATGATTGCACAGTCACAGCCTCCACCTCCCCTGAGACCAGCTGCATTGTATTAACCCTCCACCGTCTGCCCGTGTCTCCCTACAGCCGCTCTCCTGCAGCTCGGCGTAGACAAAGGACAGAGTAACAGGAGGGTTTGTAAACATGCAACTTGAGATGGATATCTGAATTGTAGCTGCATTCATTGAGGGAAATAGAGACTCGTGCACACACACACACACACACACACACACACACACACACACACACACACACACACACACAGACATAAACCCCTATACAAAGAGATATCACTCTCACACGCATTAAGGACATTCTTAAAATGTAGGACAGTAGAGTATAAAACACACACAAACATCTATTAGATATCATATTATATCTATACTTTTTTTTTTTTTTTTTTTGCTTTAAGATCATAAACGACACTTGGAAAGTTTGGAAAAACCAGCAACATGTTTGACTTTTCTTTTCAAATGAACTTGCTTTTGTTTATATGCAAAAGTCCTCATTTCATTCATTTAATATGCGATTAAATGTAAAAAACAATAGCATGTCGATTTAGTTGCCTTAAAATGTTTGTAGTGAGGTTTCTGTTTGGTTGCACATCAGAGAAGCAGCTCTTGCTCAGATCTAGGTAATCTCATGTATAAAAATTAACTGCTGATTGCAATTTTGTGTAAATGTAAATTGTTCTCATAACAATAAGTTGAAAATTAAACCTGACTCTTGCAGCTTGTCCCATCCGTGTTAACACCACAGTCAGTCCTGTCATCATGACCGCAGCATGATTGCATTTTTTTTTCTTTTTTGTTGAAAAATTTCTGCGGTCTAACTGCTACGAACACTGACACTTTAGCATTTACAGTCCAGTTTGATTTATAAGATGACGCTTGATGAAAAACACCATCTACTTTTAGAAGTGTAAAAAGAACAGTAAGGAACTAAAAGAGGAAGCGAATGTGTTGACCGACCAGCAGTTTGAGAAGCCAGAAACGAGACTTGTAGTAGCAGGTCTTAAAAGGGTTGATGAGGAATAACAGCATGAAGCCGTAAAGGATGAGAGGGTGGCTCTGCATAGGGAGGTAGGTATAGTCTGAGAATAGACAGGACAGGATGCTGAGACTCCACAACACACCCAGGAAACCAGCAATCTGCAGCACATAGGAGTAAAAAAAAAAAAAACAAGATACTGGCATTAGAGGATAGTTGCTAAGACTTATGATCATATTTCACAAGGTTATCTGAATAATGCAGTTCAAATTATGTTCTGTTTTCTATATCTAGAGAATAAATAAAACTATTGACACAAGGATTTTATTGAAAAGATCTACCAGATAATGTATTCATGAATCTGGACGACCCTTGAGATTAAGCCATCTCATTCATACACAGAGCACATTTCACAAATCCATGATCATCAGTGTGAAGGTAAACCATCACTAGAAGACGCAGCACCGTCCTCTATTCACAGAGACGGATGCGTTCTTTTGCATTTGTTTTTCTTTCACCTCAAACAGGTGTTGGTGTGAGAGGTTGTCCCGTGGATTAATCTCAAAGATAAGGACATGGTTGACTCCAGCCTGCCTCCACCCATAGGTGTTGATGCCCAACAAGAAAAGGAACTGGATCAATAGGAAACCACCACGATAGATCCGCACCAGTGGCCATATATTCTTATTGCGGAAGAACTCAGCACCTATAAAACCAAAGAAACATCAAACCCGATTTTGAAATGCACATGAGAAAAAAAGAAACCCAAAAAAACAAACAATTTTTTTTTTTCAAATTCACTCATTGTAAGTCTGAAAATGATCAAATATTTTAGCAATGTATGAAACTGGAAAGGATTCATAAAGATGCAAAACAACATGTTAATTTGAAAGTTACCAGTAAGAACAAAGGTGATGGCGAGAATGATGAAGAAGCCACAGTAGAGACCCACACGAAAGGTTGTCCAAGCCAAAGCAGGCTGACCAAGCGGAGAGGAATTCAGACAAAACATGTTAAATAAAGAAAAGATACCGATCAGAACCAAGATGTTGCTTCGGCACAACTCATTAAGTAACAACTTGCAGCCTCTTTGGCTCCCTGATATAGTCAGTATATTGAGTGTATGTCTGTTATACAGAAGCATGCAGAGGAAATGAGGCAATCAGATATCTGATAATTTTTTTAACCTTTATTTATGCAGGTTTGTCTTATGGAGACACACAGACCTGTTAGCCTAACATGCATGTCTTTGGATGTTTGTATTCAAGCCAGTCAGTAATTTAAGAAGTAAAAACAGCATAACTTGGGAGCAAATAGTGCTTCCATTATCTGTCATTTCTGAGAGATGCCGTTTTTATAAAATCAGTGTTTAAACTGATGGTTTCCTCTGCATTTCTCCAAATATTCAGCCAGTTACTCAGCAGAGTGCCATTGTTATCAAAACACAACTCTGAACAGATCTAAATTAAACAAAAAACATATCAATAAATAAATAAACAAATAAATAAATAAATTTGGGGTAAATAAAAGCAGGTAGACTAAAAAGATTATAACTGAAAATAAAAATTAAATTAAAATTACACAATTTCTTTTGAGTCGCTGTAATGACAGATTTGAAAAACAAATAAATAAAATAAAATAAATAAAAATAAATTTTATCAAATGATCAATAAATAGGTTATATAAAGGAAATTCTATTATTACCAAACTAAAAGTGCAATTTTGGTTGTAAAACTGTACCAATTGTTCTTGTACTCAATACCAAATGAATAATTAAAATTCTACTTAAATCATAAATATATTTTATATCAAAATAATAAAAATAAAAATAAAACACTTTTTAAAGCAAATGCTGAAAGGGCTCAACATAGCAGCAGATGAGCAAAGTTAAGCAAAACAACTCCAAACAAAAATAATCTAAAAACATTAAAGAAATAAGCATTCCAATTAAAAACAGGGTTTTAAAAAAGGGTAACATTATCCTACAAGAGTTTAAAAGAGATTTTAAAAGTTTGCAAGGTTTTTCTTAGAATCTATAATTAAAACTTCAGTTTTATATCTATTGATAAGGTTTCCTGTCATTCATGACTTATCTGTGCATAAATGTTGCAAAATGCAAACACTAACATGAGAGGATAATAGTTGACTTCATGTATTTACCTCTCTCTTTCCTTCCTTTATTTTAAGTCTAAGAAGTGAAAGTATTGCATACGTTACATGTTACTGACTAAATTCCAACAAACAACAAAGCTGGGATTCTGACCTGAGCTGCTCCCAATGGAGGAACTCTCAACCTCTTCATGGCCTTTTGACGATCTCCGCCCTCCAGCTCATTAGTTACAAGGGTCTATACAAAGACAACAATAAAATGGAAAGTCCCGGATTATGGTATGGTTGTCACTCTTGTATGGTTTGATGTATTGCAGTGTGTAAATGTGTGTTTGTGTGAGTATGAGTGTGTACCTCAGTCTCACTGATGAGCTGCGTGATCTTTTTGCAGGTGTAGAAAGGTGCCACCTCCACATGAGCCACGCGCCAGTCGGCCCCACGAGATGTTTCCAGGATCTTATCATGTTTCTTCAGGATTTTACGGAAACCAGTAAAGTTCAGGTTCTGTGAAAGGCCAGAAAGCAACAACTTTTCCATATGTACACCAGTAAAACAAACTGGAAAGTTTTGACTTTCCAACAATCCTGCAAGTAGCAAAGTCAAGCTTGCATAAAAATGATGTTAAATAAAAAATAACTTTATTTTACATTTACTTAAAATTTAATCTTGGTTTAAAGAAATATGTTTTAAAATGGTAAAGAAAAATATATTTTATTGACGATTAGTTAATTTGGTTAACTCAATTTAAAATTAAATCAATTTGATTTGAACAAAATTTATACTAATTTAAGGTGATTAAACTATCTTCTTTTTTAATGATTAAGTTATATATACATATATATATATATATATATATATATATATATATATATATATATATATATATATATATATATATATATATATAGAGAGAGAGAGAGAGAGAGAGAGAGAGAGAGAGAGAGAGAGAGAGAGAGAGAGAGAGAGAGAGAGAGAGAGAGAGAGCTAGATATAGATATAGATATAGATATAGATATAGATATATAGATATGTGTGTTTGCGTGTTTTGAAAACCTGGTAGTTCTGGATCAGGATGAGTTTGAGGTAGAATTCGCTGAAGGCTAGCTTCAGGTCCTTGATGTTGTGATGTTTGGAGCGCTCTTCCTGTGACAGGTGGAACATCTTTTTGCGTTTCCGCAAGCGGAGAGGTGTGTTACTCTCCCTCTGAGCATCCAATGATGACTGCAGCTCATTTTGCAGCGTCACAAATTGTCTCTGAGCTTCAGCAAGCTTTTCTACAGAGGAAGACATAAAAATATAGCAAATAGAAACAGGATTTTTTTTCTTTTTGTATTTTAAGTGTTTCATTGAAAAGGACAGTATAGAATTACATGATTCTACCAGAATTAGCTAAGAGCTTATTTGCATCTGCAGTACCTGAGCACATAAACAGATACAAGATGGAAAATACAAACACAAGACAACATAAACAGAGCTATGAATACAACAGTAACCATATAGTCTAAATAGCACAGAATAAAAATATAATCTTTATGAAGCATAAATGTAAGTAGTTTAAAAGGCCTTACTGTAATTATAGCAGCATTTTTAAGGGTCAAGCCCTGATTTTATTATGGTTATGGTTAAGGCATTTTTTTAAACAGTGCAATGCAGCCCCACCCTCTGATATCGGCAATATTTTTGCAGAAGATGATGATCCTCAGAGATTTTCATTTATACATCTCATTTCAGTCTCTCATCGAGGATGCTCTGGTCCCCACCCGCACAGTTCTACCAGTCAGGTGAGTTCAGGCACGCTCCCTGAACATCAGGCATACGTCTGAATAGAAAAGATATTTTCAAAGCAAAAAAGGTTGATCTTTTAAAAGTGATAATTTTCCTCTCATGTTTTATCTTGTGTTGTTATTGTTGTTATGTTTTAAGATCTGTTTGTACAGAATAAACTGGTTTTAGTTGTTTCATG
Source organism: Telmatherina bonti (assembly GCF_933228915.1). NCBI lineage: Eukaryota > Metazoa > Chordata > Actinopteri > Atheriniformes > Telmatherinidae > Telmatherina > Telmatherina bonti. The sequence continues at coordinate 22,821,799 of NC_136626.1, forward strand.
CCATTGTAAGAAACACTTTGCGGCAGGACATTTGATGCCTGATGCTCTTAAAATTGCTCAAACTAATTTGCACCTTCATTGTAATTGTACTATGTTTTCAAAAGAGAAATTACTGTCCATAATGACACCAAGGTATTTAAAGTTCTTTTCCAGCTTTTACAACTCCACCATCAAACAAAATGTCAGCTTTTTATCTTTGTAGATTTTGATGTGAAATACTTGCAGACTGTAGTTTTACATTTAGACATCTTCAGTACACAAACCAAAAAGATCCAAGTTTCCAGACCATCATAACTCACAAATTATATCCAGAGTTTAATTTAATAATTACAATTTGTTGTTTTGTAGAATTTCTCTGAGGAAAAATTGTAGACTGATGCATTTTCAAAACATTAAACATGACTCATAAAAAGCATTAATAGTTGTTTTTAAGCAAATACTTCCTTGTGCATTATTTTTTTCTTTTTAGGAATTATTCATTGAACAGCAAAGAAAAAGGTGTTTTTTTTTTAAAAAGACATTTCCTATGATAAGCACTGAGACTCAACAATGAAAATGAAAAGGTTTTATCTTAAACATTCTCTTCCCTCATGCCAGTTCCAGGAAGCAGAAGAGGCGTGAGCTGACACGGGGAGGCTACTGACTGAGGAACTATTATCTGGGTCAGAGAGAGGTTAATTCAACCAGAGAGAAAAGGGGGAGAGGAACACACAGGGACTCCTCTTGCATTTCATTAACTTCCCCTGCAGTTCTGCACACTTTCTAGAGATATTACTCCCTTTCTCTTTCTGCACACACAATAAGCACATCCATATTTCCTTGCAGAATAATATGCAACCGCAGTCTGCTGAGAGTCACACTTGTAATGTTTTGAACATGCAGCCAGCCTGACAGTCTGGGAAACAGGCTACATTAGCTGTTCTACTTGTCTCAGAATGAGAAAAGCAGAACTGCTGTTGCTGATGGCTCACTGTGACTTTCACGCTTTAGTGCTTCAAGTCTCCCTGACTCACATTCTCAGGTGTCACACTGCCTGCCTCACAAGACAGCCACAGCTCTTCCTGAAATCTCAATTTACAGTGATCCTACTGGACATGCACAGTCTGTCATAACAATACATGACAACAGGAGGCAGCATGACAAAGTCAGGACAAGAAGCCACATAAGAGTTTAACATCTAATCTGAGGTCTGGACTGCAGCAGCAAAACAGAGGAGGTGGCAGGACTTTATCTGTGTTTGGTATATAAACCTTACACCAAAAGCAGGTTCACTAAAGCCTATTGTTTCAGCTCAGCTCTCAAAGGGCCTTTTATGCTGTTACAGCAGTCTGAAACATAGTAGTGTTTTGAACAAATGATATTAAAAGAGCTGAATTTCAGCATAGAATGGCTTTAAGGGTCAAGGACCCCTTTCAGGAGGAAAGACCATGCAATGTGGAGGCAGGTTGCTTATGTAAAGTCAGCATACAATTTATCTTCACCTCTACACCATTCTAACAAGCTTGCCTGCTTTTTAAATCCCTATACAGACACTCACACACACACACACACACACACACACACACACACACACATAGTATCTGGCTTGTGATAGAGCTGCTTGTTGGACAAAACTACAGAATTTTTTTGCTTCAACCTCCTCGTGTGGAGGCTAAATAAACAGAGTAGGACAGAGATATTGATGTTTTCATACACATTTAACCAAACTTACAACCTCGGTTTGCGTGGAACCTAGTTCTAGCTTGAGTTTTTTAATGAGCATTTTTGTACAGACTTATGTGAGATAGACATGTAAATACTATCTGGCTTTTGTTGCTTGGAGCTTAGTTTTATTTCTCTCTGAACGCCTCCATCGCTGAAAGGTTTTTCATTGAAGTACAAAACCTGTTTTGCTGTCATGCACATGACAACAAACCTCTTGAACACAACAGTGATGTGATTTGACTCTGCTGTTGTCAACAGACAGTCACATTTCACACAGAGAAATGCTCCACGGTTGTCCTATTGTACTCTTATGACTTCTCCTATCCCGAAGACGCTCAACAAACAGTCAACAGCATGCTGTGTGGAGTTTAGGATACTTAAATTTACCATGATTCCACTGTGCTACTAGGCTTTGTTCTGCACTTTTTTTTTCTGTTGAAAGCAAAAGATATATATTGTAATCTGCAGAGCGTATCAGATAAAAATCTAGGACTGCTTAACAAGAGGTCATTTTAAGTTCCTGACATATTGGAGTGATTGGAACATGTTGTTTTGTTAGAGAAGAAAACAAAAAGATTCAAACTCCTTTCCTTGAGTAAACCTTCGGGGCTTTGTTCTGCTAACAAGGTAAAAAATAATGCATACCCAGTTCTTTTGCTGCTTTTGTCGTCAATCATCTAGTAATGAGCCATCATTATGAACTGGGACAATCTTTCCTGTCAGCCTTGGCCCTGGGTTGACCTGCCAAGCCTGCAGTTTTACAGATGGCCTCCAGAGGAAGCACTGTCTGTTGCTGCTTTATGTTCCTCTCACTTCTCCCTGAAGTCAAGTTTAAGACTAGAAGGCAACCTTGTGAGCCCAGAGTACCAGAGCATAGCTACCATCTCGTGTTTCACAGCACACACATTCTCTCTCACTCCCTGAAATACACCCAGGCAGGCTCGCTCTCCTAAACATGGCTAAAACAGGGTGTCAAACAAACAAGATTAGACACAATGTTTCACACTGAAATTACTTCAGAAAACACTAAAAGTACTTTTTAAAATGATTTTTTTCTTACTCTGGTTTATGAGAGTTTACCATTACCATCTTTCTTGCACTACAAGCAGAAGTTTAACCAACATAACCTGCTGTCCTGTGGATAAGGAGAACGGCTATAAAAGTGTATTCAGGAGAAACAGCTGCTTATGGCTTTAATTTTAAGCAAAAGATAAGTTAGGCTCTTTATGTCATGAAAAATCAAGAGATCTGTAGCCTTTTTTTAAAATTTTCAGATAGAAGGTAGACATATTCTCTCTAAATCACATCAAGGCTTGGTGCAATGACCGGCTAATATACTCTTGCTCAGTTGACATATGCACAGTTCACAGTGCGCTGTTATGAAGACAGCAACATGAATTTTCTGTTGTCAAAAGCAATTTAATAAAAATGAGAGGGGGACCTTTAGTGAAACTCAGTTATTTGGTCTGTTGTGAATATAAAATAAGACTAAACTAAAAAACACTCAGGAAAAATGGGTGTAACCTACAAGTGCTGAATAAAATCCTACCTGAGTAGAAGGTGTTGATTTTCGAAAGCTCTTTCTCACAGTTCTGGAAAAACTGCTCCTCAAACTTTGCGTAGAACCTTTTCACGTTGTCTTCATCTGTGACTGGAAACAGAAAACAAAGATACTTATTGGCTGTTTGCACTATGTACATATGTGAGGATAAAAAAAGAACTGCTGAACACACAGCTGCACACAGCTGCACACACACAGAGACACACCCAGGAGTAAAGGCAAAAACTTGCTCATGAGTTTGAGTTGTGAAGCAGTGAAGGATCAAGCAAACATCACAGCGTTCTATAGAGGTCAATAACCAGAGCAGTGACAACGGTATTGCTCATAAACACAATGAGTCACAAACACAAAAAACCTTTTGATTGTTTGATTTGTTTTGTTGTCAATATAAACAATTACATGTTTCTTAACTAAGAGTGAGTATATTTGTCGCGAGTGACATTGTTAATGTCATCCAGTGAGCGAGATTTAGTGCAGCTGCCTTTTTATTTATAATAGTAACAATAATATTGATAATGACACGAAAAAGAAGAATTTAAATCAGAAGTAAAAAGGTAAGTCTTCAGTGTGAAACCACACAAACTCTCCGTATGCCTCTGAGGTTCGTTGGTGTTCAGGCAGGCATCCATTCAGAGTTAGAATTAGATCACGAGCTTCTTCCTGTCTCTCCTCTGTCTGACTAAACCCTCATGTCTTTTTCAGGACCAGCCAATTCAATCAGTATCGATGCTCAAATAATCCTCAGTCTCATTCACAGTAGGCTATCCAACACCTGATAAAGCGTAATATGCAGACAGTTACTGTAAAAATGCTCATTCACAGATGCACAGGCTTACATATAAAAGACACAAACATTTCTGTAAACATTGTTACATTTCTGTTCATGCCAGCGATTCTCAGCTAAAATAAATTAAAACTGTTTGAGGAAACCAATCACTGACTAAGAAATGTTTTTTTTCTAAAGCCTTAATAATCAACATAAAGTACATATAATAAATGCAAAATACTTCATAACATGTTTATGTCATCTTAGTATCTAGATATGCCACGTTAAATGCTATAAAATAAGGAAGTTTACTGAAAGCACAATAAAGGGAGAAGCAGGTTTTTAAGTAAAGAAGTGTCAGATCCAACAGTGAAATTGCTTTGTAAGCATTTTTGACAAAGTAATAAGAAACAGATGCTCCCGGCAATAGTCTGTCAATACTGCTGAACTATTCACACACACACACACACACACACACACACACACACACACACACACACACACACACACACACACACACACACACACACACACACACACACACACACACACACACACACACTGTAACACATCTTGTGCACACGAATGTGAAGAAAAAGGGAAAATGTTTCAAATATGAAAGGAAAATAAATAGAAAACTGCCTCCACTTGTTAAAAGGTAATCAATTACAAGTTAATTAAAGACTGGTGGTTCAAACATTGCATGGCCTAAAGGAAACTATAAAAGGACTCATCCAATGAAGCGCGTCGTACGATGCAGAGACCTGCAGAGGAGTGGGTGGGACAGCAGCTTACATCATTTTTAAATAAACTTGTGGTTTACAACACTTCAACTGGGATAAAGTCATATTGACTGAAAAAAAGTACTTTCAGATACAACAGATAAAAAAAATTCCAGTATTAACCCGTTGCTCCACTGTTTGAGGCCAGTGCGTCATGACACAATGACTGATGGTGTAACTTGCCGGTTTGGTTATACCTGCAGGCAACAAGCAAAGTGAGCTGTAATTTAAAAGGCTTCTCTGCCAATTAACACTGAATGAAAACGCAAAGAAGGACTGAAAGGTAGAGGAGGAGGGAAAAGATGACGAGCAGCCAGTGAAGCATCGATTGTTTACCGTTTTTGTACAAAAAGTCACATCTCTCTCCAGATCGGTACCTGGGTAGACTTTATTGACTTCATTTTTTAAAAAAGAGTTCTGATTTAATGAATTTATGTACACAGCTGACTGTTTAAAGGGTGAATTAATCTGAATGAATAGAAAGTGTAGAACAGTGTGTTGTTAGACGTAGAGTCTTGCTGGATGACAGTGGAGATATGACGTTAGTTTTCAGATAAAAAAAACAGATGATTACTATACAATATAATCTAATTACTCCTTTAGATTTTACAATAATCATTCAACCTCAGAAGACATCCTGACATGCTTCGATACTTTAAAAAAAAACAACAACATTTTTGACTGCAGATATCTATTTAATATGACAAAATTTCTGCAGGAACTGTTATTGGCTCATCTCAATAAGCAGTGGAACACCTTTCAGGAACCATTACAGTTTTCTTATCATAATGGGCTTGCAGATGCCATCATTCACATGCTTCAGAGAGCCCACTCTCATAATTTCTTCAGGAACAGCTCAGACGTTCACTACAACCGAGTCCGGTCACCTGCAAAAATACTGTGAACACTGCAGACATGAGGTATATCAGTGATGGACAAGAAGTGAGGGAACTGGTCAGTCAGTTTGTGTTACAGTCCAGATACAGTCACCTCATCTTAAACACGACAAACTCAAAAGAGAATGACCAAAGTACTGTTTACGTCCTGGGAAAAGAGGTGGTTTACACATGATCATTATTGTTATAGCACTGAGGTCATACTCTGTCAGGAGTCTGTACCACATCAGTGGAACTGTCTTTGCACACATCTCTCTATGCAGATAAATGTACATGTATGAGGGGTGTGTAAGAACAAAGGAAACATCCAGAATAAAAAGTAGTCTTTCAATTCATTGTCACAGATATGAATTTAGTCCATATCCTCTCCTCCAACTGGGAAAGCTGGGACTTTACTGTCTCAGTTTTCCATCTTCCTTAAAAAAAGTCTACTGCAGAAGAAATATATCAAAACCTAATTACAGAAACATTACACATTCATGCTGCGGCACGTGGGACAACATATAATCATGTTCATGTTAATCTGACAGCGTCTCTGTCAGCTCACACAGTATGAGTTCTCATTATCTCAACTCGATGGATGAAAATAAAGTCTTAAGGTTTTCACTAGACGAGAGTTAAAATGCAAAAAAGAAAAGATGTTTTTTCATTTACCATCTTTTACAGGTGTAAATAAATTCCATCTATGCCCACTAATTTATTCATTTTAATACCTGGTTTATTTTATTCATGGTTGTGGCAGGATGCCCACCTTTTCAACATGTAACTCTGGAAACATGTCTGTTTCTGAGTTGTCATTCACCTCTACAGATCAGAGAGATAACAGAAGCTAATCTTTAACCAACAGGGTACACAAAGGAACCCCGAGGCTATCCTTCAACTAAACATATCAAGTTTCCTCACAGTCTAGGTTGCCCATGCAGTTGTTTTACAGTGCGCGTGTGTGTGTATAAGTTTTAGTCTGAGCCCTGTAGTGAGAAATGATGGATCTCTTCCTGCAGTGTGGTGTAAACCACTTCAGCCCTGATTGTTCCAATACCAGTATAAACACTATCCTTTGCTTTCAGATAACTGATTTTACCAGTTTAGATACTGACAAACATGTTCTGTTTGTGTTTAGCAATAGATTAAACATTACACAATATAAGACCTGACTGCCTTTTGCGCACAGTGTCACAATAGTTATTAGGAATCTGATTTATGGAATTGTATTGACAAAAGTCTGTATGCTTTATTTAGCATTGCAATAAATTACAGCAATTATACCAAAATACCATCATTTTCTCACTCCCAAAGAAGCTAATTAATAAGTTATTTGATTATTTGATTTTTTTATATCAATTGTAAATCAAGAAACCTTATGAGATGTATTAGGATTGGTTGATTGTTCCCTTTACTAGCACTCAGTTGATCATTGGTAGCATGACCACAGGTTGCACATTCACATGTGCATGCCCACTAAAGTGTTCATCTTTCCACCGCCATCCTACTAAATGTTGCAGATGTTTATCTGTTACCTCTCTCTGCAGTGATGTCTGATAATGGTTGTGTGTGCGTTTACTTCTTTTTTTTTTGCATATTGTTATGACGCCACTTTATATATCTTGTTGTACTGTAATACTGTTGTAGTATCTATTGTTTTTGCGAATACTGTTTTTAGCATCTTAGACATGCTCCTTTCTCTTCTTTCTTTTTCTTTCCTTTCTTTTTATTCTTTCCTCTCATTTTCTTTTCATTCTTTTCTCTTTTTCTTTTCCCCTGTCAGGTCCAGCATTGCCATATCAAGTCTGATGATGATTTCAATAGAAATTATAATAAAAATATTCAGAAAATCAAAGGCAGTCATATACATGACTGTCTCCCTTGACAGAGTAAATTTGTCCAGCAAAAATATGGCACACATGCCGTACTGTATGCTGTGATGCTGGACAGGACAGGTTTAAAAAAAAAAAGAAAAAAGGATTGGTTGATTGTTGATAAAAAAAAAATTAAAAAAAACTAAAAAAAAAAACACTGAAGAATTTAGTCATTTGGGAAATGTGATGGCTGTGTTTGTCCTTATCAATTATTTGTTCCATAAATACTTAAGGAAAAATCACCAAATTCCGCCAGATGTTTTCATTGTTTCCAGTTTTTAAACCACAGAGTGGGATTTTTTTTTTTTCATTCATGTTCATTTTATTATAAATTAAAAACAAAAACATTTGTGTATAGTTTGACTTATCTTTGAATCTATGCAGCCATCAATTACCAACAGCAGACAATAAAACTAGACATATGTGGTAAACAATGTTATGACAGCAGATCCAGTCATCCACTGGCTTCACTTCTTTAGACAAAGAATTGTGCTGGTAGCTAGAAAAAACAACTCTTGACCTACAGTATTCCCAGGGCGGTTTGTCGAAGGCAGCCCCCCTCTCTCCGCTAACCCCTTCTTCTGTAGATTGTATAAATAAATGATGAGACAGCTTCCCCAGAACCCTTCTCCACTCAGCCCCCGAAACCTTTCAGTTACATACACACAATCCCCACCCCCAGCATCTTATATTCCCATACAGACATTCATTGAAGAGACCCCATAAAACCAGCGTATAAATCCTTCACAGACACCTATAGCTTGCAGACCATAAAAAGATTTTGACAAAAACAAGCTACACAAACACATGTATGAAGCTCATTGCCTCACACCTGATGTGCTAAATATTTAGCTAATTCCTGTACGTTATGATATATTTTTATCGTTTTATTTACTCAATCATGTCTAATTTCTAAATTAGTTTATAGTTGGAAAAGATGAGGATATATAAAGGTACCAAGAAGAGGGAAAATAACTATTTCCTCAGTGTCTGCAGCACAGATATGATACATCAGGGAGGCAGGAAAGACTGCAGGCTACACAACATGTCTTCATTCACATTCCTTTAAAACAAATATCCAATAAACTGCATATCCCTCTTAAGCTCTATGTTTCCCATTAAATGACACCTCACTGATAGCATGACTCTCGGGGGATATGAAGAGGCCATTATTATGGTTGTTGCTGCAGTAGATTAGCTTATCTCTGCTGCAAGCACACAGGTGTAAAAACACTGACACAGAAAAGGATACAGTGAGCTATAAAAGAGTAGGAATGACTTATCTCCGGGTTAGAATTTATCTAGTGAAATAAAAAGATGTAACGCATGAAAACAAACTCAACATCCTCTACTGCCAGACTTTAAGGAAGCAAGCCCAACGCTAAAACCAGCCAGACATCCCCTCCTCCATCCCTCCACCCCTCCTTTTTTTCTCACTTATTCCCATTCAGCCCTCCAGCCACAATTAATTCTACCAATCATCTCTCTCATCGAGGCCAGGGGAGCATTAAGAATGCACACTCACAGGGTTAGACTGGCAGCCTGGGAGGACCGGGGGCAGGATGAGGAACCACCGGAGCTCCCAATCCATTGTGTACTATTTATACGGCCAGAATGCAAGCGAAGCAGCTCCAAAAAGTAAACTAATTCCATGCTGGTTAGCCAGTATGATAAGATGGAGAAAATAATATTCAACACATTATGAGAAGTGTTAATATGTTTGTCTTGTGCATGTGTGTGTGTGTGTGTGTGTGTGTGTGTGTGTGTGTGTGTGTATGTGTGTGTGTGTGTGTGTGTGTGTGTGTGTGTGTGTATGCAATGAGCAAGTGGCACATGTGATGAGTAAATTATCAGCAGCCAAGTGACTACCAGTGTAGAAGCATGAGGCCAGATGGGGTGCGAGATGAACCCAGCAAAGGGAAAAGACACAACACCCATACACAGCGGTGAACAAGATGATGCCATAAACTCTCAAAAGATACAGAAAATGATAAAAGGTGGGTTCTGGTGTGGGGGTCTACTGGAAGAGATAAAAACAGAGTTAGATATGCATGGACTGTACAGTTCGTTGTTACACTTGACCTGAAAAAGCCTCTGACTGACGCTGTTGTTTTCTCATTGTGTTGTGCGGAGTGTGTAAAGAGCGGCTCATTATGTTCAGCACCTTCTTGTAGCTTCAGTGTTGCATTTCCAGTCTAATTTCCAGGTTTCTGTAATTCTCAACTAGCTCTTCTTTTTAAAAACAAAATATTATGTTAGACTAAAATACAATAGTTCGATGCCATTATTATGTTGAAATGTGATGATAATAAATAACATTACATTAAAAGAAAATACAACCACCAATTCTCTGTACTTATTTATTCAAATTCAGTTATGAATTATTTGGCATAATATAATAATCATATAACAATTGGTGCATTTGCTTAAAACAATAACAAGTTCCTTTGAAGAGAAGCTTGTTAGTGAGGAAGGATTATTTCTAATCCCATTCATATATTGCAGATACATATTATTATGCATGTAATTTAACTGATTAAATTACATGCATAATTTATTTTAGTTATTTATAGTTATTTAGTTATTTATTTATAGTTATTTATATAGTTATTATAGTTATTTAGTTATTTATTTATAGTTATTTAGTTATTCATAGTTTTTTTGTCTGATAGCGCCTCTATAATCTGACTAAAGCAAGTAAAAATGTATGCTGGAAAATAAAACTCCTACTCAGTTCGGGTGGGGTCATGAAAAGCCAAAGACAAAGTTTCCATCAACTTGGATTGTATACAATAAATATGTCTGTAAAGATAGAAAATTGCTTTGTAAATGGCTTGTTTAGGAAGAAAATGGTTTGTTCTTTAAAGAAACCAAAACTAAATAGATGTGAAAAGACAGAAACGTTTCACTCTGTACCAATTACTTTAGTGATTGGTACAGAGTGAATCATGTTGATACTAAGGGTTGACAAACGTACACTAACAGGCAAAGTTTTTGATATCTGCATAAAGTGGGTCAAGTTTGTAACATATTTTGTCCACAGTTTCTCCTGCAAAAGGGTAATTGCCAGCAGAGTTTCTAAACTATCTGCACACAGTATGTGTGTCAAGAGCTTTTGTGTGTAAAATCTGCATTTCCATTTTTTTATGAAGCTTTCCTTTAACAGTTACAGGCACAGCTGGACAGACACCAGTTTGCCACAGAACAAAAACACAAAATTTAGGACAGCAAATATGTGCTTTGGAGCTCGGTAAATGGCAAAATTTCATTCAAGGAATAAAAAAAAACAAGGTGAGACAAATGGTGAGACAAGTGAAGTCAGATGTGATGAAATAGGATGGTGAAGGAAAACATACAGGTGTTGTATTGATGGAAAAGTTAAACGCTGCTGCCCTTAAATTTTTCATATGTAAATAAAAAGAAAATTTAGTATACATGTCTGAACCATCCCCTTCTTTATTTTGTTTTTATCAATTCTCCTTTTTATTTATCTCTCCTTTCTTCTTATTTTACGAAGCTGCTGCTGTGAAGTTTTATCTCAGAGTCAGAACGAGGAGAAAGTTTGGCCCAGACCTTTCTCTCTCCCCCCAGCACCTCGCAAAGCCTTGAAGATCTGAATAGTTTCTCTGAGAGTCTCGCTGGCTTTCTGCATCTCTCTGCAGGCGGATACAGGATAGACGGAAATGGAAAACTGATAACAGTGTGAATCAATGTGTCTCATTCATCTCATCAGGCAAAATGTTTGCCTGAACTTTTCAACTTCAATCAATCTTTGAAACTTAGAACTCTTAAGCCTGTGAGATCCAGAGTATTAATAATGATATAACAAATCTGCCCATCAGTAAAGTCTGCAATGCAGATATTATACACTCAGGTTATAAAATCTGCAAAACTTAGTCATCAGAGCTACACATTGTCCTGATGAACTAGAGTTGTCTGTATACACACAAGCCTGAGTGTGCTCTATTAGGAGTAAATATGGAGCTATTTCCTATTGTGGGAACAGGCCTGGGAAACACATTCTTTAGAGAAGCCATGGAAATCTGTGCTACAGAGAATATTTTTGTTTCCCCTTATGAGCTGTAGAAACCTCGAAATGTGTGGATTTTGGAGAGTTACATTTGCATGTATGTGAATTAGCAGAGAGGGGCAGAAAGGCAACATTAGAACCTGATATTAAGAGCGTACCAGACAGGAGTAAGAATGTTCCTTCCGTGGTTTCCCGTCAAGCAAGATCTGTGTCAGCTGACTTAATATTTCCAGTTATGCATTAACTATTATTTGTTGAAATAAATATACACAAAGAAACAAAGGGGGGATTATTTCTAGTAAACAACACTTTATGAACAATGCCCCTTTTGCTAAATATTAGATCTGCGTCAACACTAATCTGAGCAAACTCTGTTTTGATCAGTATGTGTTATCTCTAATTGTATTCTGCACCACTAGTGTTAGCTATTACATCTGATAGCATGAATATCATATATCTGTAGTCCGCCACAGCTTGGATAACGCAGACTTTATGCCTGGCTGCAGACCAATTAAGGATGTGGATAAGTATCAGTGTGTCAGTATGCAAACTCACGGACTGCACCGATCTCGCACACAACCGTAAATGTCGACAATCTAATCTTAGAAGATCAGGTTTGATTTCATTAAGCTTTTTTTTTTTTTAATGGAATTATCAACTATAGACCCAGATTATTTGTTAAATATGAGATGAATCTCAAATATGAATTGACAGCATTTTTTTTGTTTGTTTGCTTTCTTGGTCTGTTTGTTTATATCTTGTTGCTTTCTTAACTCAAAAATGATAGCTAATGTGCAAAGTGTTTAAACTGAAAACCTGACTGTTGTGGACACGACCATTAATGTCTCATTGTTATTGAAAATTCAGCATAACTGTAAATCTTTGCTTAAAACCAGTTCCCAATGCTGGATTCATTTCCTGGATTTAATATTTTTCAGTTGGGCTTTAGGAAATATTGAAACGTCACATCTAATAAGCATCTGGCAGAGCATGCTATTCTGGAGGACCTAGGTAAAAACATGTAGCTTTAAACTGTCTTTTTTAGCGGGGTTTCCATTCTTATCTATCATTAGGGAACCAGTATATAACTGGCTCAGATGCACTCCTCATCTCTGGGTTTATGAGGGGGATGATGTGACTTTGACAGCAGCCCTTCATAAAGATGTGCTTCCTGCTGGTTAAAGTACTTGTAATGATTGGTGAGTGAGTCTGTTTTATAAAAACACATCTGTCCATTTACAGTAATTTTATATAGTTGAATCATATCGTTTTTTTTCAGTTAAACAACCTTTAAGAAAAGGTCAATAAGTGGTCCTGGCAAGATTTTGCAATTAGATAAATGTTATATTGCTGTAATACACAACATGTTTGTACAGAAAGTGTGAACTAACCATGGTAAAGTGAAAATAACACAATGTTGGAAACTTCTCTCAAACTATTTGACATCTGCTGAACTTTATTTTTGTATGGTTTATCTAACTCTTAGTAGGTATGAGTCTGCTATGGCTGTTACTGGACAGTATTGGCACAGACCTGAAATAATGCAACTTATGTGGTTGCTCTTTGCAAATGATTTTCTGGTTTACTGAGATGGAAAAATGAAGTCAGCATGAAGTCAAATTAGGCAAAGTGAACAAAAAGGAACCTTGGGGTTTGGATGGCGGCTGAGAAATGAGTGAACAGCATCCAGTGCCATCACAATAGTATAACCATCATGAAGCAATCTTGAGGAAGCATAAAGGATTGACCTTCTCTCCATGAACATTAATGACCATAATACACTTTTTGTCCTCCTTCACAGCTAACTATCTCATACCAGTATGTTCTCTGAAGAATCACAGCGGACAAAGCTTAATCAATGTCATCGTGTGAACCCTGACTAGATCCAGTTGGAAATCTCTCTTTAGGACTGTCAGCTGCCTGCTAAAGCTGATTAGTCAGGGCTGGTTTACATGGTCATGGCTCATTAAGATAAAAATAAGGTTTATGTTCTGCTCCCATTGTTCACAAACATGACTGATATTAGTCATTATCTTGTCTGTAAAGAAAAGAGAGAATCTGACATGCTGCTCACGCCTCATTTCAACACTGCTGGAGAGGGAGGACTCCCTAATCTGTTGATTTAACGACTGTTCAGTCTTCCCATTTTGGCTTTCTCTTCCTTTATTCTCTTTCTGCAGCTGAATATATGCATCTCTCCACTCCCTCCATCATGTTTACCTGTCTTCCTATCTTTCCCTTTCACCAAGCTTGTTCTGCTGATCCACAATCGGCCAAGTAGAAAGAATGAGTTTGCCGTCCTGGATGCACTGCATTCATATGGAAAATGTCAGAGTCTGGGGAGCTGCAGAGGAAGTCATCAGAGTCCTGCTTCAAACTGAATTAAACTACTGTTATTTCACTTGATGACAAGTACTGAGCATTATTAAAGTCCATGTAAAAAAGCACACAATTTCAATAGCAGAGCAGTGAAGGTCTCTTTTTGGCTTTGCAGAACCTTACATCACCTTCATTAGTACCATTGTTATCTGGTTGGTCCGCTGTTACACGAGAAACAAACAGTGTGCTGTAACAAAGAGGAGATCCCTGGTCATTTCTCCTAGTAAAATGTTCAAATATTACTGGTCTTAACATTAAGAGTCATAAAATGTAATGCACTATTGTTCCAGAGGAACAATAAAGACTGTGACATGATTGCTGTGAAAGAAGCAAAGAAGGTATTTTAAAAACCATGCTGATGCTTCCAGTAACCTCGTTTGCTGTGCAAGATGGACGCAGCTGACAACACTGATGGATGCAATGAGGAAATTGATTCTCTCACATTTATGGCCCCCAGAAGGACAGTTTTTTTTTCATTTAATACAAGTAATGACTTAATCCTTTACCCCACCACCTCCAAACAGGTTTTGCTTGAAATTTAAATGAACATTTAGGAAAATGCAATGCTTATCACAGGAGCTACAGAATGCTTGTATGGGAAGGAGAAGGGGGAAAAAAATCATTCAAACGTTGCACTTGAAGCTAAAAAGGCTCTTTGGAGCATAACCAGTTTTTGACAGCTATAATAGCACAGAGTTACCGGGCTGGAAGGAAATTGTTCTCCCATTTTGATGCCTTCTTGTGTGAACTTGCATGTGTGTATCTTTGTGCACTATGTACACACTAATGGACTAGTATGAATTGGAGTATGTATGTTCTCCTGTTCCATTTTTGAAAGCTGGTTGGTTGGGAGTGACATTGTCATTATCGACATCTTTTCCTGCTCCCCTGGATCCTGTAGCCATTAGCAACCGACTCTGGGAGCTGGCCTTTCCTTTGCTGCAGCCAATTGCTTTCACATCACTGTGTGACTGTGTATATGCATGCGAATGAGCAGGTGTTCATTGTGTGTGTGTGTGTGTGTGTGTGTGTGTGTGTGTGTGTGTGTGTGTGTGTGTGTGTGTGTGTGTGTGTGTGTGTACAACCATGTCTGGATACGACCCAATGATGGCAACATGATTAAATGTGTCTGAGTTGATTATTTGATAAAATGCTGCCTTGCTGTAACTGATTTACTCTCCATTTATTCCTGTGCAGAGACAGATGTTCCTGACAGCATTATATCCTCACAGTGTCACAACAACAGAACAAACACACACATATGTTTCATAGCAGGCATGCCGAACAGAAAACCGCACACCAGAAGTAAGCAGTCAGCATGAAATAATCAATAGGTGCTGATTAGGCCTACTCAGTACCTTTGTATTGCATGGCAAGCAACAGCCCTTTTTCTGTAAATCTGGCGATCAATCTTGTGATCTCTGTTTAGGCCAAACTGTACATCTAACTAAGCAGAAGAAAAGAAGCAGAACATGCCAACCAACTGTAAAGTAAGAATGAGAAATTACCAGTCCATGACAGCTGGCAAAATAAATATAAAATTGCAGGTCTAGTTTCCCAGAATATACATCGACCTAAATGCGTACATACATCACAGAACCAATTTTATTTATTCTGAGGCAAGGCACCATGTGTACTTTCCTTTGAAGAACCTGAGTTATAAATGAGAAACAAACCTGTTTGACAGGTGTTTATAAATAAAAGGCTTCCACTCAGCTCTGTGCCCTCAAGCACTTACAAATGTTCATTAAAATATCGTACTCTTCTCAAAAACACATCAGAAACATCCAAAAGAATATTCTTTTTTTTTTTCCTGTGGCTCACTGTCAACCAGCTAACACTGAATTTCCTGGGAATCCACTCTCCTCGCACTTATTGGCACAAAAACATGAAAATCCTTTTATAAAAAATGTCTTTTGGGTGTACGGAAGCGTAGAGCTGTCATCCTCATAAAAAAAAGTTTGGGCCTTATTACATTATAGCGTGATAGTTTTATTGTAAAAACGTGAAACATATCACGTTATAACGTAATAGGTTTATTGTAAAAACGTGAAACGTATCACGTTATAACGTGATATGTTTATTGTAAAAACGTGAAACGTATCACGTTATAGCGTGATAGTTTTATTGTAAAAACGTATAACCACTTGAACGCTGGAGGGATTACATCTCTCAGCTGGCCCAGGAGCACCATGGGACCCCCCGCAGAGTTGGTGAATGTGGCTGGGGAGGGGGGGCTTCCCTGGTTACTGCTGCGATCAGACCCCCGATAAGCGGTAGAAGAGGGATGGACAGATGGCACTTGGATGCACCGATGATGTTTGCATTCGCAGCGATTCTCGTGCCGCTCAAGTTTCAATCAGAAATTATGCCACGTCATGGGGATTGGACTCATTTTTCCTTCTGTACAGACCCATGCCTTTTAAAACTGTCCTTAAACTACGCATATTTATTACAATGGATCGAAAGTGTTCCAAAGCACCATAATTTCACAATGTCTCAACCCAAGTATGAAGAAAAACTCTATCAAGTCCTGTAAATGAGCCATTTGTGATCTCCTATCCACCCCGCACACAATTTCCTCATCTAAAGTCGAAAATGACCAAGTTCACGTTTTCAGATACATGGTATGTTTCACGTTTTTACAATAAACTTATCACGTTATAACGTGATACGTTTCACGTTTTTACAATAAACTATCACGTTATAACGTGATACATTTCATGTTTTTACAATAAACTATCACGTTATAACGTGATACATTTCATGTTTTTACAATAAACTATCACGTTATAACGTGATACGTTTCACGTTTTTACAATAAACTTATCACGTTATAACGTGATACATTTCATGTTTTTACAATAAACTATCACGTTATAACGTGATACATTTCATGTTTTTACAATAAACTATCACGTTATAACGTGATACATTTCATGTTTTTACAATAAACTATCACGTTATAACGTGATACGTTTCACGTTTTTACAATAAACTTATCACGTTATAACGTGATACATTTCATGTTTTTACAATAAACTATCACGTTATAACGTGATACATTTCATGTTTTTACAATAAACTATCACGTTATAACGTGATACGTTTCAAGTTTTTACAATAAACTATCACGTTATAACGTGATACGTTTCACGTTTTTACAATAAACTATCACGTTATAACGTGATACGTTTCACGTTTTTACAATAAACTATCACGTTATAACGTGATACGTTTCACGTTTTTACAATAAACTATCACGTTATAACGTGATACATTTCACGTTTTTACAATAAACTATCACGTTATAACGTGATACGTTTCATGTTTTTACAATAAACTATCACGTTATAACGTGATACGTTTCACGTTTTTACAATAAACTATCACGTTATAACGTGATACGTTTCACGTTTTTACAATAAACTATCACGTTATAACGTGATACGTTTCACATTTTTACAATAAACTATCACGTTATAACGTGATACGTTTCACGTTTTTACAATAAACTATCACGTTATAACGTGATACGTTTCACGTTTTTACAATAAACTATCACGTTATAACGTAATAAGGCCCAAACTTTCTTTTTATGAGGATGACAGCTCTACGCTTCCATAGTTTGACTCTCGAAAAAAATAAAAGATAAAAAACATTTTATACCTGGCCAAAACAAGTTGCCTTGATGTAACTAAGCAAATAGGTACGAAGCTTATTTCCTATCATCTCTGCATGGGTAGGTTATTATTCAGCTGGCAACCAGTTATTTAACCTCAACTGATATAGTTTGCCATTTCCTAATGAACCATTTGAGAAGACACACCCCATAGTCATTAAATTAATTAGTCAGTTTAAGAAGGGTCAAATTATTGGCCTGCATCAAGCAGAGAAAACATCTACAGAAATTCAGTAAAACTGGGTTAAGAACTGTCCAACGCATTATACTGGGGAACCTTGTCTTTCAGCAAGAAATGCGGTTGAAGAAAATCCTGAATGATGGTGATCATATAAACGGTTGGTGAAATCAAATCAAAGAAAAAAAAACCAGTAGAAACTGAGAGCTATGTTTAGTAGTGAAAATAAGAACATGCTAATAAACCTTGTTACCATGGGAGCTTGTCGTGTGCCAGATTGCATGCATGTGTCCATAGGGATGTAAAAATAACAGAGAGCTTGCAATGCAGGAGAAAAGAGATAATATATTATAGCTACATTACTGGCTGGTGCATGAGTTTAATCAGGCTGGTAATATAAGCAGGGTGGGCTGATGGAGGAGGGTCCTCTGGGAGCTGTAGCTCTTTGTATCTCTGAAACCCCTGTGGACTGGGACAACCTCTCCCTCTTCCGCCGACATTACCATCCTTCCACCCCATAAATATTTTTAATCCCATATTTCCCTTTGTTTTATCTCCTTTCCAATTTGTCGCTCAAATGTCGTTTGTAAGAAGTAGCAAGCAAAATTTAAATCATGCTCTAAAGCACAGCTAATTAGTGCATCTCAGCCAAAAGGCAGGATTTAAGAACTCCATATAAAACATCCCCCTCTGTGCAGACACACCTTCGTGTTTGGCTAAGTGACCCCTCCCCTTCCATGATGGATGTGGCAGATAGTGCCCTTGTGGCTGCTGGGAACACTGGCCCAGCTGATGGGTTATTCATTACAGCCAGCTTCAAACTGTCCTTTAAGGACCCTAAAATGCCACAGAGTAAAGCTATGCTCAACACATCCAACCTTTATTTTGATGGATGTGGCTCAGCATCCCATACCGATCCACAGGTATCAAACATGCTGCTGGTTGCAAGGCTAGAATACAGACTTTGTTCATTTAGGTGTTTTTGGCCTAAAAACTGGATGAATGTGATTAATTAGATTTCATTAATCAACTGCATGGTAGACGCAAAGCATGTTAGTTGTTATGTTAGTAAGTAGTACTCAACCTCCCATAAAATCAAAATTATTAAAAAATATTCCACTAAATACACAAAATAATAAATCTGTCATTCACCCTTTAATTTAATCTACACCTGTCATGGCTAGCATGACTACAGGTTCATCTGTAGAATTAAATACATCATATAATATTATTTTACTTTATCCTTTACATTTAGTTTATTGAACACATTTTCCCAAATGAATTGGGTACCAGTGAGCTCATAGGGTTACCAAACGCACTTCATTTTTTTATGCATTAAAGGCAAAATGACAAGAAAAAAATTGGACAAACATACTTGCATGAGTACTTTAAAACATCAACGCACTATGCTGAACTGGCATTTTACGCACTGTTTTGAAGGAATCTCAATTCTCCTGATCAGAAATTTCCAATATAAAACTTCCCTAAACTGTCTGTTTAGCCGCTCATAAATGATCCTGCAAAAGAGCCAGAGGTGCTTCAGTGGTTCCTCTGGATCAGAAGTCACAGTGATAGTGCAAAGGTCCTGTGTGGGCTGGCAGGCTAAAGAGGAGTGATTACATTTGAGTGGACTTTGGCCCTGGGGCCGGCAGGAGATGGATGGAGGCCAGAGAACAGATCAAGTGACAAACAAGGCATCCGCTGAGAAAAAAGGACAATATGGTGCTGAGAGTAAGGAAACAGATCTGCAAATTCTAGACAATTTATACGCTAGCTAAATTTTCTGATGAGAGACATTTCTTCTTTAAATAAAACCTTGTTATTATACAATTACAGAAAAAATGACAATGAGCATCTATCCTGTGCAATCAACACTAAAAGCATCCCTTTAACATGCAATCAAAACAAATCACCAATCAGCTCTGATTTTAAAGCAACATGCCCTCCATCTGTCTACATTCAGCTCTCATCCTCACAGACCCTCTTTAAAATTCTTAATGAAGTACAGTGTACATATATATATACATATATATATATATATATATATATATATATATATATATATACATATATATATATATATATATATATATATATATATATATGTCTGTGTGTGTGTTTGTGTGCGTGTGTGTGTGTTTGTGTGTGTGGTGTGTGTGGTGTGTGTGGATGTGAGTGGGTGGGTGTGCATTACTGAATGCCCTGGCCCTGGCCCAGTGTTGGATGCCTTGTTGTATCGCCATGGATACGACTCGATGTCAATCTCCACAATTGTATTATGGCCAATTTGTACTCTTGGAAAATCCTTTAGAAGAATACCCCTCCACCAATTACATGTTTAGTGACAAACATGACCTCAAGATAAAAGCCCAGTTCTTTCTCAGCTGATTACTTGTAATGATCTGTAGACCAAAGCCACATCACTTACACTGAAATATATGTATTTTTTTTATGTAACAATTAAAAAATAATGGTGCCTGTAAGAAGTCATGTAGCTCGGCGTATATTGTGTCTTGCATGTCCTACGTTGTCTCCTCTGACCTTTTTCATTTGGGACATCAGGGAATTATGGTTATTAGTATTCTAATGTCAATCTAACAGTATTCAAGAGGACACCAGGGGGGAATTGATCGAGCTACTGCAGATACACAAGTCTTGGCATCCGTAGGTGTAAGCGTTTGTGAATGTTCAATCAACTCTCATGTTCAGACCATTTGAGTGCACACAATGGAGCAGGCACACAATGAATGACAATGACACTCAAGGTGAAAGGCCAAATGTTTATATTTTATGCTTCTGTGCAACTACTGTGAGGGAACCACACACCCAACACACAGATACAGCAGACACACATGGATACTCAGTCCCTCACCCAGCAGACGGTAGATGAAAGAGCCTGCAGCTGTGCTGGAGGATGGGAGAGGATGAGAGGATGCTACATGATGGAGAGGGGGTGCTGAGAGTGTAGGCGACCACAGAAACACAACAAAAGACCAGCACTACCCCAAAGTTCAAAAAAGCCCTTTCAAGACAGCTTCAACCAATGCACACACAAACATGTCAGCACACCAACAAACGTCTCCCGAATCACCGTTTAATTAATTTTCTTTTTTTTTTTCTTTTTTTTTTTTTTTAGTCTTAAAATACTTTTACAATTAAATCTAGCTCATGTGTGTGTGTGCATTTTTAAAATACTCTGTGCTAGGTAATCAGCTTCTATTCAAGACTTTCCATCTGTGGAGATAATCTCAAAGGTTCTTGCTGGTTTTTACATTTACACATTTTTACAACAATATGTATAAACAGTACAAAACACAGGCTATTTCTTTGTATGTCTGAAGCAAGTATGGATGGATTCTTTAGTCATATACAGTAGGTCCTTGACCAATATAATATCTAAAGCAAATTTTATCATCTATTAATAGCTATGTACACTCAATCAACATAGGAAGACATCCTAAAAACAAGGAAGTATGTACTCACTAAGAAAGCAAATGAAACTTTAAAAAATTAATTTGCGTTCAGACAACTCTGATGGGGAGCTGTTACAAAAATCTACAGTCAGCGTGTTTACATGACAATAGAAAAGTGAGCTTTTGAATTGCTGGTAAAGATTCAATTTAAAGAAAATTAAATCACACAAATCTGAAGTTTTCAAAACAGGACTGACACACTCTGATAATGCAGCTGAAGACTGATTCACTCCAGGATTAATATGCTCCAGTAATAAGCACACAACCTAAAGTTCTATATTATTGCAAATTTTTGTAAAACCAGTGAGATGTGTGCAGAGAAATACAAATTACTTTGGAGGTGGAAACGTTTCAAGACTTGTGAAACAGGGATCGCTTGTGCTAAAGCTGTGTCTGCCCCTGGGAGAATATTTCACAGGGACAGGGTAGCTGCTAAAAGAAAGAACAAGAGCTGTTTTAAAATGCAGGTCAACACTTGCAAAGGCAGCCAGAACTGAAGCATCACTAATGAGATTGTGGAAATAGTGAAATTTGGTTGCAAACACATGTTTCCTAAAGGACAGGGTGAAGGGTGAATAAAGGTCATCCTCAATAATGTTTGAGTTGTTAGTCTAACAGGGCTGAGGAAATTTATCCTACACATATAACATTGTAAAGCAGACTAAACATAAGCGGCAGCTAGACAGAGTTTACTCAGGGTTGAAAATTGTATTAATCAGTTATTAGATTAAAAAGAAAAAAAAAGAAAAACAAAGACAGGCATATTTGATAGCTTTTATTAAATCGGATTTTTTTTCTTTTTTTTTTCTTGAACATTTTAAATTTGAGTCAAGAGGTGAGATAAAAAAAATCTTTTAAATATAATACATTAATAGAATTATATTGAAAAACCAACGTATACATTTTTTTTTTCAATGCTCACAAAAGAAAATTACTGTAGTATTTTTAATATTATAATCAATGCACAGGTTAGCACTGTGGCCTCTGAGCAAGAAGGTCGCTGGTTTGATCCTCTGCTGGGCCGCGGCTTGAACAGTGGCCTTTCTGTGTGGAGTTTGCATGTTCACCCTGTGTATGCGTGGGTTCTCTCCGGGTACTCCGGCTTCCTCCCACCGTCCAAAGACATGCATGTTAGGTTAATTGGTTACTCTAAATTGCCCAAAGGAGTGATTGTGAACGTGAGGTGTTGTTTGTCTCTGTGTGGCCCTGTGATGGACTGGCGAGCTGTCCAGGGTGTACCCTGCCTTTCGCCCAAAGACTGCTGGGCTCCAGCTTCCCCGCGACCCTTTGTCGGATTAAGCATTTAGGATAATGAATGAATGAAGGAATGAATATTCAATGTGCACAAAAAAGGAGTAATATGAGATTCTTAAAAAAGTTAGTTATATGTTTTTTTCATATTGTATAAAATTCTTTATTACTCCTTAGAAATAGATATTTTGATTTTCTATTTCTTGTTTCTCATCTAAATATGTGTTAAAGAAGGAGAGATAGGATCAGAGGCATGTAGCACAGCAACAATGCAGAATGGATTATTATCAACACAACTTGAGCACTGAAAGAATCAGACTGGGTGCTATTCAGCTCACAGTGATTGATCTGCAAAAACACTTTGGTAGGAAAGAATTTACATAATTGCAGCACTTATCACACCATCACTGAGAAAGTGAGCATTGCTCCGCCCAGTGAGAGAACAGTTGTCACGGCAACTGATGAAGGGTTCAACCGGAGCGTGTCACTGGCCTTGAGAGACAATCAGGGTGGGAGTGGCAAAGGTAGCTGAGGTAGCAGAGGCAGTGTCAACACAGGGAGCTGACTGCAAGTCAGAAGGGTTATTTTGATGAGTAGTGCGCCACAATACTCACACTACTCGCAAGTCAGTGGATCAAGATTCAAGATCCTGATTGTCATTGTTCAAGCATAACAAAATTTTGAGAAGCCTCTCAACATAAATAAGTATTAGAAATATAACAGGCACGGATAAATAAGTAAAAAATATATACAAACAATATAAACTACATAGGACCATCTGTATATTTACAGAAAATGTGAAAGAATTCACAACAGACTGATATTTACAGGGTGGATAAAGTGCATCCCAGTACAAAAGATGTGAATCTTCAATAAGTGCGGCTTTGGTGGGTTGGGTGCGTGTGTGTGTGTGTACTGTGGGGGATGTAAGTGTTGACCTACAGGAGGGCTATTGCTTTCACTGCATTGGGGAAGATAAAGCAGGTTATGAGATATCATAATGGAGTCGTTTAACAACACTTTAGTTGAAAGGAACCATCTGTAGGTCTGTTTGTGCTCCACTGGTCACTCAACTGACCACTGAACACATTAAGTTTAATGAGCTAATTTAAAGTGTGTTCACACATACATGTCTGGAGATGACGGACATAAATCCTTTTTTTTTCTCACTTTATTTCATACTGGCCTCCATTTTACTTCATGTCAATCCCCCCCTGCAGAAAGCTATCTGTGTGTTATCGCAGTAAAACATGAGTACCTAATTAATGTTGTGACTGAGATACAAATCCAAAACAGAAATCTGCTCAAGAGTGGCTGCAGTTTGTGGTCAACCTCCAAGAGAGACAAAAACAAGTTACTACAAACTACCACATTGGCCTTGCACGCAGATACACACTGTGTGTGGAGAGGTAACACACACAAAAGCAGACCACTAGTGTTGAGGACAATGTGCTGTCCTGGAGTCCTCTGTCTGCCCACCAAGAAAAACAAATTAGCAGGCGGTCTGCTGGGCTCCCAGTCTGGAGTACAGCCAGAACCTGCAGCATGGAAGGATTGGAAAGTGGACTCAGGCCTGACCAGAGAAAAAAAATTTACCTTAAAGGGGTGCTATTATGGTATTTGGAGTTTTCTGAGCTTTCGACAGTGTTACAGTGTTGAATCCTCATCAGACATGTGAACGGCACCGTTTTTTATCACCTAAATGCATGTTTGAGTTTGAGTTCCAGCACGGTCTCCATTCGGTTTCCAGGGCAACGAAAAACGCGTTTTAGAGAGTTTTTTCTACTTGGAAATCCTTGTGACGTCCCGGGGGATAAGGTTCGGTGATTGGTTACCTTCTACTGGTTAACAAGGGCATGTACAAATACATCAGGTGGGTGGAAAACATCGGATAAAGTCATTTTGAACGATGGCTGGTGAATTTACCAAAGAGAGACATCCTGCTGCATTCGTTGCTGTGGGTTGCTGTTTCCCACTTCGTTTTCAGGCTCTGATTCAGGTTCCAACATGTAGGGCTGTATGCTATGTGTTCACCTTGTATTTTGTTTTTTTATTGAGTTCATATTAGTCTAATCCTTCTGTTTATGAGATGTTACAATGACGGCGAAAGCAGGTGCGGTGCAGTGCGCGCTCCCGATGTAGCGTGGTGGCGGGGGGCGGGGCTTAATGCGGAAGAGTCTCAATCCACTCATTTTGCCCACAGGCTGATCTGACAGCCTACGGAGAGGGTCGGTCTGAAGTAAATAAAGCCATTTATGACAATAACTCGATCAATCCCAGCCCTTCTGGTCTCAGAAATAAAAATAAATTAGCCTGAAATGCACATAATAGTTCCACTTTAAAGTTTTCATCTTGAAAATTTTACTGTTTGAACTGTTTTCACTGTCAGGTTTTGAAGATCCACTGCAAAGTTATCTTAAATGTATTATTTTATTATTATATTTATAACAATTTGTGTTTCAACAAAGTTTCAAATGGGTGGGAACTGTAGCCAGATAGTATAAAGTTTTACTTTTAAACAGGCTGTAAACATTTACATCATGAGGCTCCAGGTATGGCTCTAATAAGTAACTGATGTTTGGATTAAAATGATGAAATTTAAAAAACCTTTATTGTACATAGTGAACTTAGTGTTGTTTATGTTGTGTGCTTATTTTAGATAGACCGAACAACATTGCAGAGAAAGACAGATAAAGAAATCCTCAGCTGAAGCAACAGATTGACACATTCCTCTGCAGAGCATTTATGCTGTCTGTCATTTTGCCAAGGCCACTAACACAGAGAGGGATGGCTGTTTCCAGGCAACTGGGCAGCCAGCATCAGCAGTCTGTATCAAACCACCGTCAACCAATCACAAGCTTCAATTCCCACCTAGCCAATCATGGCTGATGTCAAGCAGCTGTTGCTCAGTGGGGCACCATAATTATGGCCAACTAATCCAGTGTATACCTGACTGTCTGTAGAAGCGGTTACAGCTCCTATAATGCTCCATGTGCTCCGAGGACAAAATTGGTCTGAATTTGTCCACTTTCTTTTTTCATCTTCTTTTGTCCAAAATATAAAGCTCATATTTTTTGTTATAATAACACATTTAAGTCCTATAAACCAGAAAGATATTGCACTTTACCAGCTTTGTCCGGTTAGTTTTTTGTTTCTATAAAATATTTATAACATTGTACTTCATATTCCATTTTATATTATAAATTACTTTTAGTGTCCTGTGACAACAACTTATAAAGCGCAATGTCTTTTCCTCCTCTTCCTTTCCTCAACATATTTTCTTAAACTGTTGAAAGTATAATACCAGCTATCCTATTCCTACAGAAAACATGACTCAAATCCATAGAATGAGTGACAGAGAACATATTCAATAAAATTAGACAAAAAGATTTCCTCTGTGCAGCAGCTGCACTGTTATTTATTTGGATCTGACAGATGAAAACAGTTCTTTTAGATACTTATTTCCTGGACACATCTAGTGTCTATAAGTGATTCTGCTGAAACACTTCAGCAAGCAAGAACAAATGTTGCATGTAGTGCAGGTAAAGCAGTTTGTGTCGCACCAATTCTCCTCCCTGCCCTTGTCTCCACAGCATTCACACATCACCCTTCGCCTAGACAAACATACGTTTGGGCAAGGCAATCTGTTACCCAAACTGCAGCTGACGGTTCCTGTGATGTTCAGTTCACTCTTTGTGTTTGATCCTCTAGGTGCAGAGGAAGTGGAGCCTACAGGGACATCTCATCTGCTCTTTCTTATTCTCTCTATCTCTGATCTGCAGCAATACTGCATAATAATACAAACATAATAATTCTGTTGATTTCTTTTTTTCCTCAACTTTGAGTTTTACTCTAGACTGAACTTGCAACTCAGCAAAGCCGGTCAAGTAAATAACAGTTTTTAACTGACTCAATATAATGAGACAATATATATATATATATATATATACATATGTAGATAGATATAGATATAGATATAGACATAGATATAGATATATATATATAGTTATTATTGTTATTATATATTTATATATTATATATATAAAGATCCCCTTTAAAAAATTTTTTGAAATTTGTATGTTTATTTTGCATTAATGTTTGTTTTACTAAGTTTACATGGTACTGCTGGACCCGACTGGAGAAGAAGATGGAAAAAAGATAGAATGAGAACAGAAAGTAAAGGAAAATAAAGACAACAAAGACAAAGAGGAGAAAGAAATGCACAACATAGGAAATACTGCATCCAATCACAGACACCATCTGCTACACGTGAACAGAAACGTAAAGAACATCTCTTAGTCCTCCCGCAAAGGAAGACAAAGTCAGAAACTCTAAGGAACAGCAGAGATGAACAAAATCAAAATAAAACTTTATTTTCACACCTTAAAACTAACGACAAAGCTTCAGTGCATACTCAGACAGTTAAACGCTATGGCTTTAAACTCAAACTTAAACAGGTGGCAGAGCTGAAAGCTCAACTCTTTCTCAGCAAACACGTTTTCTCACAAAACTTCGGATCACAAAGATCACAAAGGTCTTAAACGACCTGGAATACGAAATAAATTGAAATCGATCCTGTAAAAAAAAAAAAACGGAAAAAAGGAGCAAACTCAGCTTTTTAATGTTATCGTGAGCTATTAAGTCTGGGACATCAATTGAGTTACAAAGAAAAAATCTCATACATGGCTATATGTACAGGAGACTCACTGAGGTGTGCATCTGTGTGCACATTTGTGTGTATGACTGTGGTTTACAGATAGAAGCCACAGGACTCATAAAAACAAGATAAGTGTTGTGTCAATATTCCAAACTGAGGCCATTAATCTAAGCAGGAGAAACGCCCAGGCCTTTCCTGCTTTAACCATAGCAGGTGCAGCCAAGCTGCACTGCTGTTGTAGATGATCACTTAACCTACAAGGTGGTCATACCATTAAAATAGGAGGTCAGAGAGGTACATTACAGCCAGCACACTTATTGCATGGATGTTGCCACACATACACACACACCATCACACATATGAGACTGAGTATGTCATCTGAAATGTGCCACGCCATGAAAAAGAGTTGTGCAGTATTGCAACTTTGCATACTATTTATA
This sequence comes from Telmatherina bonti, assembly GCF_933228915.1. Taxonomy (NCBI): domain Eukaryota; kingdom Metazoa; phylum Chordata; class Actinopteri; order Atheriniformes; family Telmatherinidae; genus Telmatherina; species Telmatherina bonti. The sequence goes on from NC_136626.1 coordinate 22,849,454, forward strand.
TACAGCACCCGTAAAACCTTCTTCTCAAATTCAAAAGCAACGTCTGACTTTAAAATGTCGGCCAGTGAAAGCATTTTTGTCAGTATATCAGTATCAAATCCTTAAACAAACACTTGTGTTTGCCATTATACAGCATAGTGATGATTAGGTGAAGTGTTTAGTAGAGTGCAATTTAATTAGTGTCAAGCTTAATGAGATGCTCTACTGTTCCCAAGAATTCCACAGCTTCATAACTGATTGCAAGAAAATGCAAAATTGTGACATTAGTCATCCTCGTTCAGGGGAGATATGCCTGGTCAGCTCGATGTGAGGAAACCAAGGTGTGTGTGTGTTGTGTAAAAATATCCCTGCAGGCCTCCATGGTATTCTCACAACAGCAGCTGCAGCGTTTCGATAAGACTCACACTGAACAGCTTCACTTTGAGGACAAATTGAACAGAAATGTCAGTAGAAAAACATGGAATATATTCCCTCACACACACAAATACACACAAAGATGCAGACATATTGCTGTAAGGTGGCAACTATTTAGAGGCTAACAGATCAGCAGACATTAAACAAAGCATTTTCCTGTGTGAAGAACACATTTCGCACCATTTCTGGAAAATCCGACGTCTGGCAGAGCTGACACAGCCGCTATCATTATAAATGCCTTTTATAATCAGCACAGTCCAGTATTATATCTAACAAAATGGTGGAGGTAGACTCAGTCTACTTCCAATGAAGTGATTATGAATAGCTTAGGAATGAAAAGATAAGAGGCTGGGAAAAAACAAACAAACAAAAAAGGGGAACTACGTAAACATGTTTGAAGCTTTTAAGAGCCTGAAAAAGAGGGGACACAAAGAAGGGACTTAAAACACAACAAAGAAAGAACACAAGTATCAAAGAAAGCTAATTATTCTTAATGTTTAAATGTGTAAATACAAACCCAGAATCCATACACAGCCCTAAGAATAGAGATCCACTGTGTTTGGATATTCTAACACTGTAACCTTGACTCTAGTCTAAACCAAAGCAATGAGCTCTAGTGATATGTTGATTATATAGGTTTGGGTTTTACATTTATGTGGGACTTATGTGACAATAAGCAAACTTTATACTTCAACAATCATGTCAGTTGGTGCAGTTTTCAGACGTACATCTGAACCATCAACATAAACCATGATAATAATGCAAAGTGCAGAAGCTACTAACATTTTTTCACTCAGGTTTGAAAGCCATCTTTCCCCCCTCAGCTTCTGTTTCCATCTTTTGTACTGTAATATTATAACGAAGTCATGAATTAGCCATCACACAGACCATACCTTTGTCATCCTGGCAGGGAGGAAGGAATCCAATACTTAATTTTATTAGATTAGGTGCAATTTCCTGACTCAACCTGATTAGAAACACATTGACCTTGGGATGCTTGAGTGTTGTATCATTAACCTGTCTTATATGAGCAGGAAGTTGTTGGTTTTTTTATTATTATTTTTATTATTATCCTAAAAATAATCAATGCAAGAAAAACTATATTGGTTAGCAATTTATAGCACTGTATAGAGTAGGGGACATCATTTAATTGACCTAATTGACTTGCATACTTATTGCTGCTTTTTATACAGAGACAAGATCAAACCAGTATTATCCAAATGCTAAAAATCTTCCAAGAATCATTTGTTATTATGAAACACTTAAATTGTTTTATTAAAGTTAAGAGCTTAGAAATAGAAGAGAAATTACATTTTGGACAAAAGTATGTTTTATATCTGCTCATGTCTGCTCAATGCAGCTTTCATTTATATAATCTCTTCAACAGTTGTTAAAATTGTACATTTCTCCCAACATTGGCATGCATTGTGACACTGGAGGTGCTGTTTGGAAAGCATATGGCTTGTTTCTGAGTGTGCTATGCAGAATACGTAAGCAAGTGGCATTTGTATGTTGGGTGCAGGGATATGTGTGAGTGTATGTGTGTGTATGTGTGTGTATGTGTGTGTGTGTGTGAGTGAGTGTATGTGTGTGTGTGTGTGTGTGTGTGTGTGTCATTCAGTAGCATGGGATGGTTACTGGGTGAGTTTAAAGAGGAGAGAGAAGAGAGGCAGCCAGTGTCTGTCTAGCATCAGAAAGCTGCTGGGCTCCGAATTCTCACTCAGCCCTTTTATCTGTCCTCAATACAAACAGGCCACCGAATCTAAGCCCAGGATTTTGGTGCTGTTAGAAAGGTAGATGTGTACATGTGAATCCCACAGTACATTTTTCTGTGATGTAACAATATAATTATATAAATATAAAACATATCACTTGCAACTTTACTTCAAAAACTGTTCATATACCTGAACATATTTATACAGACACATATAAATATTGCGCACACACACTGCACACACACACATATATATATATATATATATATATATATATATATATATATATATATATATATATATATATATATATATATATATATGTATATGTGTGTGTGTGTGTATATACATAAATATATATATATATATATATATATATATATACACACACACACACACACACACACACACACATATATATATATATATATATATACACACACACACACACACACACACACACATATATATATATATATATATATATATATATATACACACACACACACACACACACACACACACACATATATATATATATATATATATATATATATATATATATATATATACACACACACACACACACACACACACACACACATATATATATATATATATATATATATATATGTGTGTGTGTGTGTGTGTGTGTGTGTGTGTGTGTGTGTGTGTGTGTGTATATATATATATATATATATATATACACACACACACACACACTTATATATATATATATATATACATATATGGATATATATACACACACACACACACACACATATTATATATATATATATATATATATATATATATATATATATATATATATATATATATATATATATATATATATATATATATATATATATATATATATATATACATATAAATGGTAATTAATTTTCCAAAAGGGCAAGTCTTAAGCTTTCTCTTAACAATATCAACAGTCACACACTGTCACACTCAGATCGTCCAGCAGGCTGTTTCACAGGTGAGGACCATAGAGACTAAAAGATGTTTCTCTGTGGGTTCCAGTCCTTCCTCTAAGAATAAATAAAAGGCTGGCCCTCAATGACATAAGATCCCTGGGAGGTTCATAAGCTAAAAGCAAGTCTCATAATTACTTAGGGTTAAGAGTTTTTACAGTTTTGAAAAAAAAAAAAAATTTTTTTTTAAACATGTCTAATATAATCTAAATCTCTTTCTGGTTTTCATTTGCAGACAAGCAGCTGAGTTCTGTAAAAGCTACAGTGGGTTTATAGTCTTTTTAGGAAGACCAGAAATAAGAGCACTACGGTAATTGAGGTGATAAAAAAAAGTGGATCAGTGTCTCTGCATCACTTGAGAGAGGAACTGTCGCACTCTGAAATATTCTTGAGATGAAAGAACATAATCTTTGTTGTTTTTTTTTTATTTGAAATGTAAAACTTAGGTTAGAGTCAAAAATGACTGAGGTTCTTCACTTCTTCAGCTGGGTTAAAAGATTGGGATTTAAGTTTTGAAACCAGTTCATCCCTGTTTGCTTCAGGACTGAAGATTAAAATTTCCATTTTGTGTTGGTTGGACTGAAGGAAGTTTTCTGCCATGTTTATGCCGTGTCTCCTGATGACGTCCCCTGGCAGCATGTAGCAATTAAAAAGAATTGCACGTAAAATTGAGCCCTGGAAACGCCGTACAAGAGCTTGTAACCCCCGGATCTTGATTCATCCATGCTGATTAAAAATTCTCTGCTTGTCAGCTAAGACCTGAACCAGTTTTAAACTGTACCAGAGAGGCCAGCCTGGTTCTGAAATCAGTTTAAAAGCATGGTGTTGTCCACAGTATCGAAGGAAGCACAGAGCTCAAGCAGAACAAGAACTGATGTGGTTTTCCTGTCCAGGTTGGTTCTGATGTCCTTGACAACATTGACAACAGTCTCCTTACTGCGTTTTGCCCTGAACTTGCCCAGTCAGGTCCTCAAAGATAACACTGTTTTTCCTTAAATCATTAAGTTGGTTAAAAACAAGCTTTTCTGAAATTTTGCTGTCAAAATCATAGATGTCTAAGTTTACTCTCTTGAGAGTGAGCTGAGCCACAGCAGTTACAAACAGCTGGGAAGACACCAGTCTAAAGAGAGCAATTAACAATGTTGATAGTATCATCCTCCAAAGAGGCACAAACTCACTTAAAAAGAGATGCAGGGATGGGATCTAAAAGACAGGTTGTAGTTTTTGCCAGTTGTTGCTCCCTATCTCAACATCAACCAGGACAAATCTGTCCAGTGACTTCCCCAGATATGTAAAATCAGATCTAAAAGTTGCAAACTTTTTTTAATAAAATAGGCTGAAAATTCCTCAAACTCAGTCCACGCTTACATCTTTAAAAGGGATGGTTAAACGGTTGATGAACTTCATAAGGGTCTTTGGGTCATTGTGGTAATTCGTGTTTTATTTTTTCAATGTACTGTATATGGCAAGTTCTTTAGAAGTAGTAGATAGTTTAGTGTTCCTCTAATTTTTTTTAGCCCTTCTAAAACTTCTTTTAGAAGGGCTTTTGATTATTGCAATTCTCTTCTCTTTGGTCTACCACAGAAATATCTCCATAAGCTTCAAACTGTTCAAAATTCAGCCGCACGCATCATCATCAAAATTCCTTCTTTTCACCCCTATCCTACAGAATAGTCCTTCTTATCTTATCTTATCTTATCTTATCTTATCTTATCTCTTAGTATTTGTTGGAATAAAATGATTTAAAGTAGAAAAAAATATATGAGGGGTCAGAAAAACCTACATCAAGCACAGATGAGACGTTGATATCAAGGCTGTGAGTTATTAAAAGGTCCAAAGTGTACCCTCCATTACGTGTTGGTTGTGTGACATACAGTTTAAAATTAATCTAGTTTAGAATATGTAGCAATAATCAATTTTCATTTATTTATTTTATTTATTTGTCCTTTTATTTAGTCAAATGTATGTTTTCATTCACTTCCAACTGTTTGCAGAAAGCCTCAGCAAGCTTTCAACAGACAGCATTATTATTCAGCCTTTCAACTTTAGTTTGACATGTTCTAGATAATTGTTTTCAGGTCCTGAATGTCTCAGCAACAAATACAAAAAGACTGAAGTGATTTCAGCCTCATTCCTTGGAGCTATGGTAACTGTTGTAGAGGAGGTTCAGCACAGCTTTATGTGTTAACAAACACTTAGCCATGAGGGTTGCAGTTCTACACTGAAGCCAACCAGGACAGTGCCACTCCCTCCAACACAGCACTGCTGTGCTTCCAATGCTACAATCATTTAGAGAATTTATCATGTAAAATGACACACATACTAGATTAACAATGCAACAATTCAACACACTGCACATATTATTTATTATCATAAAAACCCTAACACGGAATCTACAATAATCCTCTTAGAAAGGCCAACTGTTAAACGTGTGGCAGGGGAACAATAAGCTGCTCTCTGCTCAATCGAGCTGCATATTAATAGGGTGATTATGAGACCTAATTATCAGATGGCACTTGTCAAGAAGAAGCCATGCAATTTGCCCCAGGACAAAATGCAAAGCAGACACAAACTGTTGTTTCTGCTTAAAAGCTGATGAGGAGCGCGTTTCTGTAACAATACATCTGGTCAAGAAGCCACCTCTTCTGAGGTCAAGGAACATATCATCAGACATCAGATACAAACATCATATATATGTCATGCATACCAAAGACTAAACTCTAAATAAATGCTAATAATTGTCTGACATCATGAATATATTAGTCACATGTTGAGAAGGATATTAAATATGCATCATACCTGAGGTCTGCATGTTTTAACAGGCAGGGTAAAATGCGAAAACGATGCTCACTAACAACAGTCCTAACAGGGTGGCGTGTAGCTTAACTGGCTGAGTGACTGCCCCACCAAGGGAATCACAAAGTTAGCTTACAATCACCTGAAGATTATACAAAAGTTTGGACAGACTTTTCCTTTAAATCCAAGGGGGAAATGTGTCCAAACTTTTGACTGGGAGTGTATATCAAACCTGTTGTCACACCTGGAAAAAACTGGTCTATAAAGTTCTGTTGTTGGCCTATATTTCCTGTACAGAAATTATCGGGTCATCTGGATCTAGTCCTCTTTCAGTTCCCAGAGTCAGAAGGAAATATGGAGAAGTTGCTTTTAACTTCTACACTCCACATGTCCAGAACAAAGCCACAAGGAGCCTCACATCAGGTGAAATAATAGTTTATTTAAATCCAGATTAAAGGCACCTGTTGTCAGCTGATAGTTTTGATGGTTTTTACTATAAAAGTCCAAATCTGCTTTATTTTATTCAAACTTGATGTTTTTTTTTTTTTACTTGATCATTTTTTTAATAGTTTTCTATCTAATATTCTTTCATTTAAAACATTCTTCTTCTTTTCTAATGTTTCATTGTCTCTGTAAAAACTTTAAATCCCCCAGTTGTTACATTCTCCTACACAAATAAACTTGTCTTCCAATATACAGAAGCTACAGCTCCTCAGAGCAGCCCAGGTTCATGGAGCCCTTTGCTGCAATCCCAGACCTCTTTGACTTCCTTTCCTGTCTCGCTATTGTCAGATGAAGATCCCTAGAGTCCCAAAAGCCTTTAAAAACTAACAGTCCTGCCTTGGTGGTTTTATAATCAGAGAAAGAAACTTAGCTCATGAATAAGTATGGCAGCGCAACATAGTTGTGTTGTATTTCAGTGCTACATCTTTGTACTTCTTTCTACCATACCACATATTTAAAATAGTATTATAAAACCTTTTTGCTTAACACTGTAGCTGTTTTGATGCTCTTACAGCTCCATGTGAGTGACAGGACAGTCATTTAAGTTTTGTGAGCATCAGGAGGGAAATTAGTTATATTTCCAATCTCACACACAGTTAATAATTCAGCATTTAATATGAAAACAGACAGGCTGTCCAGAGGGGAACAATAGTTGTGAATTATTGATCTTTTTTTCTTCCCCTGCTTTATGGGTTATAAGGCAATGTAGTGTAAATAGATGAGAAATTAAATAGGGACCAATAATCTTCTGCCCCTGAAAGGACTTGTGCTTGATCTCAAATATATTATACTTCAATTACTACTAGTTGCTTCTGCCATTAAATAATGTAAAATTAATCTAAATTTACTCTCCAAACAAATGAGAGACTTTCAGGCAGACTTGTGCTTTTTATGTCTCAAGTTCTTCTTATTTTCAGACATCTTTAGTGTAATTGTTACATTTGGGAATGGAGGCTCCCTTATGTTTTTGCTTCCTTTCCTCCAATTAACATTAATGTCACCTCATTTTTTCCTTCGACTTTCATTTCATCTGTCATTCTAAGCCCTCACCCTCACTCAGTCTCCAACGTCTCAGAGTATGTTTCCATTCTGCCCACGGACAGAACTAGGATAAAATACAGTAACATCAGACAACAGAAAAATCAAATATATGCTGATTTTATGACCCACTATTTAACAAGAAGTCAACCATGGTTGCCATGATGCCCATGAGGCCAGTCTCAATTTGCTGTGCAAACTCTGTGTAAACCACCAGCAGCTGGAGAAACTTTCCCATCTAGCACAGTTTAGAAATAGCCCACTACAATCTGTTGTTGTGCTGATAATCAGCTGAGAGTCAACAGAGCAAAACAAAAGAGAAAAATACAGATATGAGCTTCATATGACTGGTGCAGCATCACCATCCTTTTTTGCCTTCAAGCCAATCTGAACCAGGTTCTGTTTGCCTCTCTAGAGACACAATGTGGTGCACTCATACAGTGAAGGACACTGTGTCTTCAACACCCTACAGCAGTCACCTCCTAACAAATATAGTAAAAACTCATCCAAATACAGACCATGCAACTGCTAGTAAAAATATGCTGATTAGATAACTGAATTTAAATACTAATTTTAATACTACATATTATAATACAACTAAGTTAAAAGCTAATGGTAGTCCTGGTTGCTGCATGTGTTACATTTCAGTTTCTATCTTTAACATTTCCAGTAGAGTTGTGGGAAAAAAAAAAAAAAGTGGGCAATGTGTAATACCTGGCTTTCCTCTAACTGTGGCATAAGAAAAAAATAAATATACCAGAATATTACCCTTTTGTTACACCTATAGATTGCAATCACAACTACTAAACAGCCTACATTACAGCCTTTGAGTCTGCGGTCGAAAATCAACCCAAATTAAAGTTCTTGCTATATAAATACCCTCCCTTATGTGTGCATACTTCTTGTGTATACGCACTCTCATCTGTTGTTTTCCTTCTTAGCTAGTTAGAAATGACAGATATCTAACTCACTTAATAATTGTGTTTACTGGCTTGACTTCCTCCCTTTCTGGTCAATGTACAGACAGTGCTGTAAAATGACCAGAAATTTCCATTTCCAGGAATTCTCTTGAAGAGCAAGTTCAATTCAGGGCACAACAAATCAAACACATGTAAAAGAATGAAAATATAATCATAGTGAAGCATTTAAACATGTAGCCTTTTTTTTTATTGTATCTTAATATCTCTGCAAGCATGTGAGTAAAACCCTCTGCAGTCAGTTTTATGTGAGAAGGTTAGAGAGCAGAGTCAGTGTGAGAAAATAGAGACATCAAGACTTACAGTAAAGACAAGGTCATTTGTCTGTATTCACTCCTCTTTCTATCCATCATCTTTCTATCCCTGCTTTGCATGATTTTCTGCACACTCAGACTATCTAGCGTTAGTTGCAAAATTGAACGACATCTAAACTTGCTAATTTAAATTCTGTGCTTTAATTGTTTATTTATATCTGCTAAGCAATGCAAATGATAAGAATTATTTTATTGCATCAGACAGATGCTGGCTGATCTGTTGGCTGGAGGCCAAAGCTGTCAATTAGGCCTCTCATCAATGATGGATGAAATAACTTGTCTAATAACAGAGGTTAAATTATGACTTGGAAGCAGTTACATTGCAAAAAATATATCCTAAAAATATATCCTAAAAACCAGAAACAGCTTATTTCTAATCAGTGCCGACAGATCTCATTATTGTCACATATAATGCATGAGATTGTTAATATCACTGCTGGTGATTCATGTGTGTGATCCCCAGTTGTGCACATGGTAAAAAGCCAGATCAGATCATTTATCCTTTCAGTTTATCTAACATTTGCAGAACTGTGTTCTCATTAAGACAAGTGTCTAAAAAGAACTAAACAACATATTGCCTGTTCATCATAAGGATTCACATTAAGCTGCTGTGTATATTTAAAGATGTAAGGATCACAGGTTGTCCCAGTCATCTTCATGTCAATAACAGCATGTTCATAAAGCCAGAACAGATGTGCACATACATCCTCATGCACACATACTGAGATAGAGAGGCACAGTCATTAAGTACTGAACTCACAAGGCTCATAATTAGATTTAAGAGGTGAAGAGGTGCAGTTGTGACCTTGACTCTTCTGAATGCTTTTAACCTGTCCTTCATCCCATTATGTCCCATCCCTTCATCTCATTTCTTTCAGCCACCCCGTCCCATCCACCTCAGGTCGTTCTCATAAAGTTCCCAGAATCTAAAAATACCACCTGCCTAGGAAATAAATTCTTATCTGAACTCATCTCCCTTTCCTAGCATTACAAAATTTACCATAAATATCCCCACTTTAAACAAACCCACATCTTTCCCCCTCTTCCTCAACCTCTTTCCTGTCCTCCCCAACTTCATTCATGCGAGATCTAATACAGCAATGAATAATGGATGGACAGATAGAAGACTTTCATCTACCATAGTTCCTTTTCTCTCACAGTCTTTCTCTTGTGGGATGGCTATAGTGCTAATGCAGGGCAACATGCATTGGAGATGAGCCCAGAGACCTCCCACTCAGTCTGTTTGTCTGTCTGCTGCCTGAAGGATATCTCTCTCGTACACAGTTTGTAAAAAATTTTCTCTTGCACAGTAATCCTGACATTACATACCCATTTATCGTGATTTTTTTTTTTTCAAATTCAGTCTATTTCTTTATTGTTTTAAAAACCTTACAGGAGATTTATAAATCAGGGCATGTCGTCCATCTTTCTTCATTCCACTCTTCATCCCATTAGGCTTTACCTTTTTCATTGTTCATTACCTCCGTTCGATTACTCCCTGGCCTTGGGATAGTGATCCTACATTTGTATTGACTCTATTTCTCCAGCTTCCCTCCCCTCTAACACCCTCATCAAAAGGACCAATCTATGAATTTCACAACAGTGTCCCCCTTACATACCCTGCAGGAGAAACCAGCTTGGGTTTAAAACGTATATTTGATTATGAACATAACTGTCCAAAAATCTTTAAAATGATAATTGTTTTTTAAATATTTATTGTGGAGAACCAATAAAATAACACACACTTAACAATAACTAATGATAGGCAGACATATGCTATAGTTATATCTGTTTTTTTCGTTTTGTTTGTTTCATTAACTTTCATTTTGTGTTACTGGATTCATTCTTGATACTTGAGTTGAAATTTTAGGCTATTTTCTCAGGTGACATCAAGCGTCAGTACTAGAAAAGGAGCCAACCCCCACAAAATCCCAGCAATTAGTGCTTGGCTGTGAGGAAGAGCAGCAGCTTGTCAAAGAACACATCAATAATGTAGGTGGGTGGGCAACCCTGGCTGCCATACTAGTGTCCTGCTGAACCCCCACCCTGTCTACCTGTCTGTCCGCATGTCCATCTGTCTTCCTTCCATTCCACTGCTTCCATCACCCCAACTGCCTGACCCGCCGTCATCCTGCAGGATCTGTTGTGTCACCACATAGGGTGGTGAGTCTGCTGAGTCTGATATACATGTATCCTTGAGCTGCTGTGTCTAGGGAGCCTCTGTAAAATATGTATGTATTCATTTGTACATCCGATATGGAGAAGTACCTTTTGCCTTTTTAGCTTGGCTTGTTTACAGGTTTTCAGCTTGAAAGCTTTTTCCAAAAGGCTCCAGCTGTGAATTGAAGCTGTCTTGCTGTCTTGTATCTCTTTACAAAATCCTAGTCTGAAGTCTGTTGCATGATGTTTGATTTCTTCATTATTCCTGCATTTACATCTGAACTTTTTGTCGGCTATATCTGGATTTAGGTGCCTTTTCTGATGGTATTGCATAATGAACAAGCGTTTAAACGTTAACATACCTTCAAGTTTCATTAAGTGCTTTATATTTTTTCTTTTACTTTGTATATTAAAGACCAATCACAAAAGGATTTACATATATCCATGAAATTAAGGTAAACGCTATTTGAAGACAAAAGAGGGAAGAAAAGACAGAATTACTTTTGAATGCAAAAATGAAATCAATAAGCATGCTTTCTTTCCACAGGAGAGCGAGGGAAGACTCCAACAGTGAACATGAACAGTAATAACATCTGCTGTTCAAACATGTACGCGTACAGAATAACAATCATCCCTTCATTACTAATGCTAGCAGCTTTTCAACAAACCATCTCATCGTGGTTGGTGACAACAGCAGACAAAATGGCGGGTGAGCAAGCTACAATGTGAGCAGAGAAAGTGTTGGCTGAAAGGTGTTTAGTTTATTTGTGGTTTTTCTTGTTACAGCTTTGATTATGCAGGTTAGGAGCACATGTTTTAACAAAAAAGAATAAAAGTCAATATAAAAGTGATTAAACAAGAGGATAGCCTCAGTGAGAAGGTTTTGGGTTTAAGCCTGAAAACACAAATATGTACGTCTACTTGTCAATTATGAGTTTACATGGTTGCTTGTTTACATGGCTCTTGACCTCATCTGGTCGCCATGAACAACAAGCACGCAGCTTGAAAAGGTGGAGGCTGACAGGGAGAAGCTTTGTTGAAATAATGCTCTGTATCTAGTTTGTTTTCAAAAGAGCAGAATTTTAAATGAAGTTGAAATTAAATGAAAATATTGTTGAAAAAGCCAAGAGAACAAACACAGAATCAGTCTATTCATACGTTCGTCTGTTAGAAAAGTGCTGTTTAACTCATTTTCAAACCAGACAAGTCTGAAAATTGCTTAAGCTTCTGGTCAGAAGTAACAGGATATTAAAAAAAAAATACATAAAAGTTATTTGAATGTTAAATTTTCCTATTTTATAGATGAGAACTGGCATATGGAAGCCTAAGTATCGCATTATCAGAATACATAAAAACCTTTAAAATGGGTTCTTCTTAGTTTGATATAAAATAATGTTTGTTATTTCTGTTTTAAGTGGTCCAATGGCAATTCATGACACAATATAGCACTTAGTTTTTCATGTGCATGTAACTTCCATATCTGTTCCACTATGTTCCCAATTGTATCACACTTTTGTCTTCATTCAATCAGTCAATTAAAATGTTATTTATATAGCACTTTTCATTCAAAAATCAGCGCAAAGTACTTCACAGAACAATTATAAAAAGCAAATATTGTCAAAAATCTATACAAGGAACCTTACAAACATGTGATAGCTGACAGCAGGATTGCTAAAATGGTGAACACTTGCAGGGAAAAGAACTTCACTCAATAAAGTAGACTAAAGAATAACTAGACATACTCCTGTTAGCATAGCTGCTTTTTATTTTGTGATTCATTCAACACTAATATTAAGTATTTATGGTTCAGAAGGAAGTCCTTACACCCCCCCTTCCCAGAGCTGTAAGGCAATAATGCATCCCCACATTGACCTCTTCAGATCTTATCTGTGTTCATGGTACATCAGAGGCTTCAGCACCATCATTACCATCGCATACTACATCCTCCCGGCCCAACCTGCACAGATACCATCACAACACACGCTCCACTGACAGAGAAAAAGAACACAATCAATGAATGACTGAATGAATGAATGAATGAATGAATGAATGAATGAATTATAAGCATATTCTGAACTTCAATCTTGGCAAAGTAGCACATGGATATTTCTTGAAACTATATGACAAACAGTGATAACACACAGATTCCTGCTAAAGTGGTGTGTTTACTATCTGGGTGTGTTGTTCCTATATTCCTGTAATAATCAACAGGCTAATCAAATTAGACTGTGGCATCACTCACTGTAATGGTTGGAACAGAGAGAACCAGCTGTTCTCTGCTGGCTTCCACTGTTCGTAGACAGGCATGTTTCAACTACAGCCATAAAAACCCAGTGAGGACAAAGTTGAACAAGAACAAAGGATGACAGGTGAACGGCCATGTAGAGGCCTGAGCCACCTTAATGTCCGTCTGTGTCTATTTGCTGGAAGCACAATCTCTTAATAACAGTAAGTCTATCTGGCTTAAATGGACTAATTAAATGAGAATAGATGTAGCTCTGAACAGAGGGAATTTTCTCACATAGGCTCTCTGCTATGGTGGTAGTAAAGTCAACATCTGAAGTGTGTAAAGTCTGCTTAAACACAAAGCAAACAAGCAACAGTAAGCACACTGTGCTGTAAAACAGAATGAGATACAGTTAAACATTTATAGAAAGATCAAACCATGAATTTATAAATATTTCTGCAGTTGTTTTCCATTTTTGTCACTGTCTTAAAACCTAATATAACACGGAGGTGCTGATAAAGGCTTTTAAGTGCTGGCTATTCAGTATTCATTCTCCTCCACATCTCCATCAGGTGCAGTGGGGTGAACACTGAGGAAACAGGGTGGGTGAGCAAGCAGCTATAATTCAGTAAACTGTCTCCCTCAGGCAGACCATACATCTTCTGAATACCAAAAATGTTGCTTTTTAAAAAGACTGAGGCAGCAAAGAAAGGAATAGGAGCACCCTCTTAAATCCAGTCCGCATAACTGGTAGTATTAAACCAAATAGCAAGTTAGGTGTACTCGGTGTTTACAAGCTGCAGCCAGTAGCATTTATTAAAAATTAACAGAGGATTAGCTTAGTCATTATATAAAATAAATATCTTTGCATTAGTTCTTTCTGTAAAACTATGTTAAAAGTGAAACAAGCAAAATGACAACACAAATGAAATGAAGTAATATTTTGGGCGTAATGATATCTTACTTTCACTTGTGACCTGTTTTTATTTTGTCATTGTACACATCCTCAGTGTTAAAAAGTTTCTTTTTATTTACAGAAAGCTTTAAAGTGGAACTATTTTGTGCATTTCAGGCTAATTTATTTTTTTATTTCTGAGCCCAGACGGGCTGGGATTGATCGAGTTATTGTCACAAATCGCTTTATTTACTTCAGACCGACCCTCTCCGTAGGCTGTCAAATCAGCCTGTGGGCAAAGCGAGTGGATTGAGACTCTTCCGCATTAAGCCCCGCCCCCCGCCACTGCACTACATCAGGAGCGCGCACCGCACCTGCTTTCGCCGTCATTGTAACATCTCATAAACAGAAGGATTAGGCTAATATGAACTCAATAAAAAAATTAAAAAAAAATACCATGTCAACACATAGCATACAGCCCTACATGTTGGAACCTGAATCAGACCCTGAAAACAAAGTGGAAAACAGCAACCCACAGCAACGAATGCAGCAGGATGTCTCTCTTTGGTAAACTCACCAGCCATCATTGGAAATAACTTTATCCGACGTTTTCCACCCACCTGATGCATTTGTACATGCCCTTGTTAACCAGTAGAAGGTAACCAATCACAGAACCTTATCCCCCGGGACGTCACAAGGATTTCCAAGTAGAAAAAAAACTCTCTAAAATGAGCGTTTTTCGTCGCCATGGAAACAGAATGGAGAGAGTGCTGGAACTCAAACTCAAACTCAAACATGTGTTTAGGTGATAAAAAACAGTGTTGTTTACATGTCTGATGAGGATTCAACACTGTAACACTGTAGAAAGCTCAGAAAACTCCAAATACCATAATAGCACCCCTTTAATAACAAATAAATAACTTTCCTTGCAGGCTATTTCAAACTAATTAGATTGGACAGTTTGAATCTAACACATGAAGAAAAATTGCTGCACTGAGCTCATATTTTACGACACCCACTGATCTTATTTCTCTTATGAAAAGCCAACAAATAGAGCCACCCACAGGAGAGTTCCATGGATCTATATCACCAATTGTCTCTGCTACTGTTTTTATTACAGCCTTTCTCTCAGGATAATATTGTCACAGATATTTTCTATTTTTCTATAACACAAGCAGTTTAAAGTGAATTTAAGTACTTTTCTACTTTAATTCAATGATATCTGAGACAGAAATTCTTGGTTTACCACATCCATTTGAGCACTAGATACTTCCTATTAATGGACTTGAAAATCTTATACCCTGAAAAAACAAGGGTTTAAATGAACGACATACACTGACAGTAAATAAGACCAATTTGAAGAGTATAAAGTAGTCAAATTAGCCCTTAGTTAGTCAGGTGCAACATTTAAACATCTTGTGGCTGGTAATCCATCCATTCATCCATCCATGCATCCATTTTCTATACTGCTTATTCCATTTCAAGGTCACAAGTAAGCTGTAGACTATCCAAGCAATTAGCAGCTGAAAGGCAGGATACACCCTGGACAGGTTGCCAGTAGCGGATAATCCATCACTAATATTAATCAAATAAGGAAGAAAAACAACTAAACTAAATCATTGATAATAATACTTACATGCCATTACTTTAGCTTGCTTTGAACTCTTGATCTTGATTAAATTTCAGAAGTGCTTCTTTAGAGTAAAATGAGCCTTTCTTCCACTGCTGACAGCGATTTCAGTGCCAATGTGCACTATGCAAGTGTGACATGTAGACAAATTAATGTGATTGAGTGGGGGACTTCTAAATGTTACAGTGATACCAGATGAATAGATGGATATTTTAAACTGATTGAGCCTATATCTTTTCAGAACATACTGTCTCCTATGTTGCAAAAGCTGACAGAGACAAAGCAGTGACCTATGAGTCCAGCTCAGACCTGAGACAGGAAGTCATTTTTCACTTACACTCAGCTTACCAAGCCTGCTCAAAGGAAAGATGTCGTTCATGTCTTATAAACAAACAGGGTGTGTGTTATACAGAAATGTTAGAAAGACTATTTAGGGAGGAGCAGTCTTAATACAGATACCAACACATGCACACACTTATACACAAACAAGCTCTTAATTGCCAATAAAAAATAATGTGCACAGATAAATTTAATTTATATATCATAATCTTAGAGTCTCTACTGCTTTTAAAATGAAGATGTATGAAAATGTATGAAACTGATTTTGTTGCTTAAAGGACGCTCATACACACACAAAAAAGCTCACACACACTCTGTGAGCATCTGTTACAGGTTCCATTACATAAATCCACATCATGTCCACTCAGTTGCAACTGAGCTGTGGGGGCTGCTGCTCTATGAGGGGGGTAGTCACAAAACATTAACAGATCTATCACTATACAGCCACTTTTTGGGGGCTCAAGCACATGCATTCACCTTTTCAGAGAAACAGACATCTATGTATTGTGGAAGTAATTTTTGTGCACTACTTCTACTGGGTGGTGCTGCATGTCACAACATCATAAAACCCTCCTCAACGCTGCAACTAAAGAAAGTTGTTTACTTCCACAAATGGCTATCTGTAATAAAACAAATGTTTTAAATTCTTTCCTTCAATACGCAGCCTAAAGCCAGAGTAATTACAGCCAGTGTCCCTTCTTATCTCTTCTGTGTTTGTAGCAGCTCTTCCGTTCTGATGCCATGATGGCTTTATGACAAGTTATTTTTAATGTTCAGACATCAGAAACTACCGCAAGCATTCCTTCAAATAAATACACACTAAGGTGGAAAAATGTATTTCATTAAACTTGCTTTTCAGCTTGCATCTCCATCCCTGATCACTGTTATATAGGTTAACTAAGATAGTAATGGTAACAGATAGTTATTAGTTTTGGTCAAGACTCTGAAGAGAAAGCAGTGATGATTTCGCAATGATTTCTGTCTATTTTTAGCGAATGAAGGGTTGTTATTCTGGGGTTGCCCAAACAGGGGGCACTTGGTACTTAAGTGTGTCAGAGCGAGTTTCTCTCTGTCTGTGTCTGGGTTTGTTTACCCAAACAGTGTGTCTACTTACCTTCTATGGATGGAGCTTCATCCTGGGCAGCATATAGACGAACCTTTAATTCCTGGTGATGAAATAAGAGTAAAAATCAAGTCACTGACCAACACTGACCAAAGAAAGTGAAAACACCAATATGAGCAAGCAAGACTGATTTATGTTTTCTTTTCGGCTATCATTTTAGCCAATAGAGGTTTATACATGTGTGAAGTAAAGTTGGAATTATTTAAAAGTTCAAATTAATCTTTTTTTCTAAATCCCTGGCTGTGGTCCACATAATATTTGAAGTTTTATAAAATATGAAATACAGATTAAGAGAAAAATGATTGAAGAAAATGACGATGATCAGAAATAAAATGTATGATAACCTAAACACTTTCTAGACATTTTCAAGAGGTATGAACACTGGCCTCTCTGGGCGAGGTTTGCACGTTCTCCTGTGTATGTGTGTGTATCTCTGGTTACACCAGCTTCCTCCCGAAACACAAGCATGTTAAGTTAATTGATCACTTCTCACATGTAACTCACTTTGGATAAAAGTGTCTCCCAAATGACAATAGAATAGATTTTTAAAAAACTGATTTATGATTATCAACTCATTTCTGGACATCTTTGAAACTTCACAAACATTTAACTGATACTATGCAGTCAAACAAATGAACAAGCTTGATGTGTTTCTGTCTCTGTTCAGGTTTTTTGCACCTGTTTTGTCTGCAACGTGGTAGTGAGGTGTCATTATGAAGTCCTGTGTGTGAGTGGAGACTAATTCCCAGAACTAAAGTCTATTTGTTTGTTGATACTTGATACCGACTTCTGGAAATGACATATTCTGGAGCCAGAGGTAAACATTTGTTGTACAACACTGTCTGTGTTTTGTTGTTTATTAGCTTTTTCTTTTCTTTTTTTTTTCAGTAAAGATTAGAGGAGACCAAGAGGACTTGGGCAACATGTTCCTCTGGCTGATAGTCAACAGCCAGTTGATAATTAGGAAATATAAATTCTGATAAAAGGAGGGAAGGAGGCATCGATCAAGATGGCTGGATTACCATGGTAATAGCTATTATAAGGAAGAAAGCAGCGTGGCTCTTTAGGGGATTTATTTAAAGCATCAGGGTTGGCAGTTGCTGGTGAAACCTGTAACTCAGTAAAGCTTAATATGGCCATCAGTTTGGATGACTGTGTATGTAAATGATGATGGGGGACATTCAATAAACCAAATATAAACGTAACACCAGCACCAAGCTTGTGTAAAAATGAATACTGTCCTGCAGAGAGTCCAGCTGAATGAATGTAAATCCTTAAAAAGCCACTTCACATTGACTGGACTCTAACCCACATATCTTTGTGCTATATGGTCAGAATAACCCATGTGCAAGAGGAGATGGAACATAGTCCATTATTAGTCTCAAGAGATCTATAGATCAAACAGAAAGCTGGCTGATCACTTAAATCTGCAGCTCTGGATCCCTACATGAAGAAGAGTGGAGAGGATAGGAGGTTAGTCTAAAAGGAGGGGAGGAGGGGTGCAGAGGGCAGGTCTGGTAAGGGACCAGATGTCCTCCCAGTGGGGGAGGAACGATGAGGTGAGGATGGAAGGGAGGAGGGAGGTATAGAAAGGGAGGTTCTCAGCAGTCGCCATGCCATGCCAGTTGTATACATAATGTTTATATGTAGCATCCTGCCAATGAATCACGATTTCATTCCATAAAACATTCATTACTTGGAATATTTTATACATTTTATTTTCAGTTCTAGTCATGTCTGAGCAATACAAAAACTCACTATGTATCAGATATCCGGACGTGGGTGTCACTCAGATTAATTAAAAGACAGACAGGCTACAGTGCTTGACCGCCGAACAAACAACAGTTGCTAAAATCAAACCTGAAATGTAGAAGTGTGACTCTCCACCTGCACTCTCCTCCTCCTCATCAAAGCTTCCATGAGTGATCAGACTGAAGCGGGAAAAGCATAAGAGGCCTTGTTCTCTCGCCCACATACAAACACACACATCTAAGTCTATCTGTCCTGCTCAACATTTACACACAAATTCTGTCTATATGCATTCTATGTACTTGCCATAAAATCTGAAACAAATCTGGAAAGAGTTTATTATGAAAATGCTAGATGAGAAAACACTTGTTAATTACATTTAATGAACTGGTATGTTACATTTTGAGAAATCTGGCACAAATCAAAATTTTGCTGTTTTTTGTGGGAAGCCTCTGGAGAACATAGATATATAGATATACCTCCACAGCAAGCAGCTGTTTAGCATATAGGTTTATGACTCCAATCCCACAGGATAAAGTCCACACCTAATTATTCTATCGCTCAATTGCCTTGTCAATGCATTCGGAGTTGAATGAAGTCCTTCACTAACTGCAACCTGCATTTGCTGGAGAATCCCTCTCCTCTGCATTGAAGCTGGCTGACCAGCCTAAACAGAAAGCATACAGTTTTCTACACAAAAAGCTGCCCTAAAAATGGAGGAGAGCAAAACTGGGCTGCAGGCTGATTAATACAAATAGCAAAAGGAAGCATATCACTCCAAACTCTGCCCAGTTTCGCTGTAATATTGCATTAAGTCAAAGATGTAGCTGCTTCCTGTATGGACTTTGATAAAAATAAAAAATGATCATGCTATTCAAATTATTGGTTTGTGTGTCATTTGAACAGAGTTACAAAGCAGCACCTAAAGCATGGCTGCATGAGAATAAACACATGAAGAGCTGAAATTAATGTACACAAAGACATCTTGGTTTCCAGTGTTCAAAATGACAAAATGACTCTGTTTTTCACCTCACTAAACACAATTCACTTTTACATTTTTATTTTGTATTTGAACTTCTCTACAGATTGTCTGAGTACAGTAAATTCTTGAGTAAGATATCCATCTCTGGTAGACATGAGCTGTCTACCTGCTCTCCGTACTCTGGTGTATACAGATCAGACAAAGACTGAAAACTCCTGCAGAGACAGAAATGTGCAGGTACTGATCCTTGTTCTACAACACATGTATGGTTCAATTTTAAGAAAGAGTGCACAATGTCTGAACAGGAAAACAACACTTGTTTTACATAATTCATTAACAGTCTGTCGCATATGAGAAATAATGTGTTTGCTGCAGAGGCCAATATTCCAGATGGTGAAAATTTTGATAAACTGACCTCAGTTCTATCAGCGATTGACATATAATTGACAGCAAGTGATTGATTGCCAGTAATCACAGTGTTTTTTTGTAGCACATACAAACCAAAGCCTAATAACCCTTAAAGCCTTAAAACACACAAACAAGGCTTCATCTGCCTCTATATAAAATCATATATATTTCAAAAAGATTATAAAAGGATTCATTTAAATGTCAAATTTAAATTCTTGCAAACAAAAGCATAGATGACAGAGAAAATCTATCATCATCCATCTCAGGTCAGAAAGTGCCGTGGCGAAGACTGAAGGTGTAAAATGGCTGGTATGGCCATGCGTCTGTCCCTGAGCTCAGCCTGATTCAGTCTTTACATACAAAGACCCCTCATCGCATTTCTGTGTGCATTAATAACAATTTCAAATACAACCAACTGTAGAAATAACTTCACTATGTCTCCTAAACTTCACTATATCTTCTAATTTCCTTCATATTTTTCCACACTTTAATGTGGTGTCCAGAGATGCTTCTATTATCCATTGATGACAGCATGCCATATGTAAATGGAGAGGTTCCTGTGACCTTCCAACTTTAAGATATTATCAGAGCCATGTTACCAAAACAAATACTGTGGGTTGCTCAGGGTGAAGAGAACTGGGTCTTTGTCTATAATTTATAGATCTAAATGTCGCTGAGCAGCATGTCTGTGCTGAAGCTCTCAGTGCAGAACCACCAAGAAGGGGGTTGTGAAAAAATATTCCTCAGGTAGCCTGCTGTACAGCCCCAAACAAAGAAAATGTGTACAAACAAAATCCATATTTAAAGCTAGAAACATCACAAAGCAAAGTGTCCTGTAAGATGAAGTCGTGCAGGTTGAATCCTATAAATAACTGAACCAAATATTAAAAGCCACCACATGCAGATATTCTGTTTTTAAAACTATGGTAAAGAAAACAACTAAGAGCAATGTCGATTTTGAATTTTTAAAGAAATTATGAATTGTATATGTTAGAACATAATTTATACATCCAAATTAAATAAAAGTACATATTTACTTAATCTAAAAGGGATGGACAACTGCTCAAAGGATGACCTTGCAAAGTAAACATGTTATTTTACCTCTACTATTTAAACTAATTTACAGAACAATGAAGATGAAAAGACAAATAAAAAATTTCTCACTGAAAAAATATATTAAAAAATAGCAAATAAACCTGAACACAAAACTAGTTTATGTGTCAAAAAATCAAGAAATAAAACAATAAACATACACATTACCAAAAAATAAATAAATAAAATAGTCAAAATTATTTTAAAATACTGTGTAAAATATTCAGGTAATAAATGTTTGAATTCTTAAAACTGGGGAAAAAATGGTACTTTTTTGCAATAATCAAAAGCCTGTTATTTGGAAATTTGATTATTCAGCTTAATTTTTGGTGTTAAAAGCTCAATAAACACCCATTATAAATACTGAATGCTCCCTTTGGCTCTAAACAACCGCAGTCAATTCCGTTTCCCATAAACAATGGGACATCCTTTATCTTCCCCGTGGTTTATTGCTCTCAGGAGAAAGCTGTATGCTTAAACTGTAAATTCATAACATTTGTTGAAATCCTACCATCAGCATACTTGATGGTGATTATCATCTTTCAGTTTCTTCAACCACTTCCAAACCTGACCGCTTTCGCGTGTGTCCACATCCACCTGGCATTCATTTGAAATTTCCTTAAAGAAACACTTCACTTTACCTCATACAGTAGATACTGTTTCCTCCACTCTGGGGTGATATGGGATGAAAGATGCTCCGCGAATTTCATTTTGCCGGAACAAGTGCTCCTTCAAAGCTCTGTTAAATCCGACTGTTGCTGTCCCCTTCTCCGTCGACGCGACTTTTTGTTCTGTCAGGCAACTTGCAGGCTCAACATGCGGTGCGTCAGCCCCGGCGCCCTCCGCTCCTTCCCACTCCACTTCTGGCTTGTCCCGCTCAGTGCGCTCCGAGCAGATCCCGTCCCAGATACTACATGGGAGAGACGGCAGCGGCTTCTCTTTTAACAGGTGGTCGGACAGCGAATGTAAGAGTGGCTTAGTGACTTTCCATGGTCCCTCCCTGGGCAGTTCTGGGGACATAGAGGTCCGCCATGCAATAAAGCACACTGACGACGTAGTTGCGTCAGCAGAGCGCGCACTGGCACCGGGCGCTTTTGGGACCTCCTGATTTACAGTTGCTAGTGCATCCGGATACTTACAACTTGTTTGTTTTTTTTTCTCTCACGGGGTTTTTGCACAAACGTGGCAAACTGAAGAATTCTCGTGTTTCCAATTACGTTACAAATGTGAAAGTGTCACAAATTATTTAAACCATCATGTGAGCACTCATCGGTCTACACTTTTGAGCATCAAGGTGGGATATAAATACCTTTTAGGCAATATGGTAGGTAGGATATAAATATTGTGGCTCAACTCATTTTGAAAAGGGTGGATTAATTACTCATTTGCCTAGTAGTATTCGTGAATTCATAACACGTGTTTTAATAGCTCTGATCTGTTCTTTAGAAGTTTCAACTTCCCTGGGCTTTAAAATTTAAAATAAGTTAGATTTTTAAAAAAAAATAAAAATTTAAAAATTTAAAAAAAAAGTAAGTACCTTCCTTCGAAAGAAATATTATGAAGTTTCATTTTTAAACTTTGTAAAGTTGTGTTCAAGTAGGCTAATTTAAAAAGCTTATTGAAAATGACACATATTCCGATAAAAAATAAATTAATTAAAAAAAAGTTCTGCTACTTCTAAACAGTCTTATTGGAGAAGATAAGTTGACTCAAAGTCCCTGTGCTTAGTCCAGATATTTTATAAGTAGGACAGGAAATCGGAAGCTTGATGAAAGCCTTTGTTTATAAGGGCATGCCTATTGGCAAACCATTATCTTGCCAGGTCATTATTGTAAATGAGAAGTTGTTCTCAACTGATTTTGCCTGGTTAAATAAAGGCTATGTAAAAATAAAAATAAAATCATTTTCTTTCTTTTTAAAAGCCCATGATTACGCCTTCCAAAAGGTTTGTAGAAAGAAAATGTACACCCCAGTTAAAATGTCAGGTTGTTGTCACAAAAAAATAAGGATGCATTTTCTACATTTCCATCTTTAAAATACACATGCATAAAAAAATAAATGTATAAAAAATATTTTAAAATATGAAACTTATAATTGGCTGGTTGTCATGATGTGTGCTGTTGCAAATTAGTACCTTTCTTAAGTATACTTCTTTTCCTAATTTTGGGCAAGTTTCAGCATGCCACAAATTAACTTTGCAAAATTTGCCCATTATTTCTTGCTAAAATATTCCAAGTCATATCATAAGGACATCTTTTTGTGCACAGCCGTGTTTCGGACACCCACAGGCTTCTGACTTGTTTTAGGTTGGAAGGTGGGTCTGTCCTAACCTCTATATATCTTCGAGTGAAACCATGCATTTTGTTCATTTACCATACTTGGAGGTAACTGCTAAGTTGGGAAATTCATGCTCAGCTGAAAATTTTAGACTAAATGTTGTTGGTATTATAAGACGTTTCCTTATAGATGGTCTAAAGTCCCAGTTTCAGATAAAGTGTGACATTTTGTTTCCAGACTGGGGCTGCTCGGTGGCGCAGTGGTTAGCACTGTGGCCTCACAGCAAGAAGGTCACTGGTTCAATCCTTGGCTGGTTTGGTCAGTGTTCTTTCTGTGTGGAGTTTGCATGTTCTCCCCATGTATGCATGGGTTCTCTCCAGGTACTCTGGCTTCCTCCCACCTTCCAAAACACATGCATGATAGGTTAATTGGTCACTCTAAATTGCCCCTAGGAGTGAGTGTGAGCATGAGTGGTTGTTTGTCTCTCTGTGTGTGGCCCTGCGATGGACTGGCAAGCTGTCCAGGGTGTACCCTGCCTGTCGCCCAAAGCCAGCTGGGATAGGCTCCAGCTTCCCCGTGACCCTATAAGCAGTTTGGAAAATGAATGAATGATTTTGTTTCCACCACCTGTAGTAAAATTTTGATCAGATCTTAAAGCATTTTCATATATTCATTTGAAAGACTTTTTCTTTTTTATTAGTTTGATTGTTTGCTTTTTTACACCACCAATAATCTTGATGTTTTTCCTTGTCAAAAAAGGTTTCCATCTTTCAGGTTCTCCCCACAGTGCACACATATGCAAAATACAGCAGATTTTTGTCACTTTTAGTACACAACCAGCTTTTGCCATAAAGTCCTGCTGCTCTTTCCAGGTTGTTGTGAGACTTTTGGCAGCCTCCCTGACCACTTTTCTTCTTACCTTTTCATCAATTTTACAGTGACATTCAGTTCTTGGCAACTTCATTACTGTCCCATATTTTCTCCACTTGATTGTCTTCACTGTTTTGGAGGGTACATCTGATGTCATGGGATTTTTTTTAAACCATTCTTCTGACTGGTGCCTTTAAATCCTGGCAGGAACAGCAGCAGTGCAGTTTTGACAGGAAAACATTTTTGTGCCCATAGCAGCCTCTGCTGGACAGATTGTGGTAATGTTGATTATACCACGATTATGTGAGAAAAAAATAATAAGAAATTGTACAAAGTGTAGACCACATTATGGGAACAACAAAGTTACACACAGACTGCAGCATGACAGACAGAGCAGAAAGTCCTGTGAAAATAAATCTGGAAACCAGTTCATGGAGAAAAAACATAGGGTAAAAATGAGAGGGGGGCGTTATCAAGCAAGTGGGTTATTTTAAAATAGGGTAATGGAGAGTCAACTTAAACTAACTCCCCGGATAGGTAGCTATAGGCCTGGGTATCACACAAAATTAGGTATCTTGGTATTGCAAATGTTGAAAACAAATTTTATGTCAAGAGATATACATTAGAAGGAACAAAGCACTCTGAGATATTTTCTTTTAATATTAATAGTGCTATCTTAAACGCAGACAATAGGACTTTCTGAAAGTTTTTCAGTATGTGATATAGCTGTTTTTATTAAGGAACATGAGGAAACGCACGCAAACTGTAACCGGAACTGTTGTTGCAGCGTTACGTGAAGCCGGCGCTTTTAGTTAACAGTACCAAAGATGGACCAACGGTAGAAATGATTCCGACGCTCGCAGACTCCAAATGATAACGGTTTTGAATCAAGATAAACGCGGACATATTTTATAAAGATAATCTGGCAGGCACCTTGCGTCTGTCTTTACATTGTCTCACGAGAATAACCCATTCTCGTCGCCTGAGCCAGCACATTGAAAGCAACAGCAATGGCTTCTGGTTCGCCGTCGTCCTCTCCGGACACTGCGACGGGCTCCGGGACGGATCCAGCCCGACCAGACACCGGGGAACCTCTCGGTGGAGCGGGCTCAGACTCGGACTCTGACTTTGATATAGGTAAATTTGACTGCAGTGCCATGGAGATGGGAGACCGGCTGGAGGGAGAGGATCTGGAGCGGGAGTTTGAGTCAGCAGCTGACCGTGTGAGAGAGTTGATTCAAGCAGCCAGCAGAGACCAGCTGCTCTACCTGTACGCTCGCTATAAACAGGTGAGTTTGGGATGAAATGACATGACAGACATGCTGATCGGAGCTGTAGCTGAATGGCCTCGGATGACATGACAACTATGTACTGTGGATCTTCAACATACTAGCTTCTTTGGGCCATACATGTAGGTTTCAGTGAATATATCAGCTAAATAATTTTCTTGTATTCATAGGTCAAAGTGGGAAAGTGCAATACACCAAAGCCTGGCTTTTTCGATTTTGAAGGACAGAGAAAATGGTATGTTACTTACGTGTGGTGACGATATCATCATGAAGCATTTCGGCGTGTTGAAATATGATAATATACTAATGGAATAGCACGGAAATAGGTGCATTTCTGTGTTTTTGAAGAATAAAACGTAAGCACTAAATGTTTCACTATTTTGAAATAAACCACTCTTAAACGCCAGCTTTCACTTTGTAATATGACATAACCAGTCAAGAGTATTTTTTGTCTGGAGAGTCTTTGAGGGAGTTTTTGGTTTAGTGGTTGTCCAGGTATGCTGTAATATTTTCAACCTTAGGGGTCTTTTTTTAATACTTAAAACAGACTAAAAAGATGTGCACTTCCGACATACAGCAAATTGTGATTTGTGGTTGTGTTATCATGACAGGCAAGCCTGGAAGCAGCTTGGAGACATGGTGCCAGAACAGGCAATGCACGAGTATATTTCTTGTGTCAATGTGTTAGACCCTGAAGGCAACACAAAGGTAAGAAGAACCTTTTAAGTTTTTGTCAGGTTAGGTATCACTTTTTTTTGTTTGTTGGTTTGCTTGTTTGTTTTTTGGTAGAGTACATTATGCTATCTTATATGTTCAAAGTCATTATATTTAACATATATCTTGGCATGCTTATTATCATATTTACTTTTCAAAGCTTGTATACTTTTTTCGAGCAGAGTCATCTGATTTGTCATATTTGAATATATAGAGTTGAGGATCATTCATACTACATGACATTGTCTTCCTATAACAGCTACTCTTCTATAACTGATGTCATTTTGTTTTACCTGGTGACAAAATTATTCTTAGTGAAAACTTCCATTCATTTTACAAGTCATGATCATTAGATTTGAGGTAACGGGTCCTCATCAAAGTGAACACGATGATAAAACTATGTTATTGCTGAACACGATGAATGTACTACAGTATCCTTGCCAGTAGATGTCACTGTTGCATTTTTAAGATGCTTACAAAGGCTCATTTTTATTTTTTGTACATGCAGCAAGATACAAGATGAGGTTCTGAAGTAGCTTTTGTTTAAGGATATTAATAAAACAGCTAAATAACAAGTATTGTGGCCAGCTAGTGTGATAACTGTTTACATCGGTTCACACTCCTGTGGTATATCATTTGACGGCGTCTGGAGAGTTTTGTTGCCATTGACACAATGTCCTTTGAGGCTGGAGCACAAGCACTTAGTTACAACAACAACCTTTTATTGTCTGTAGATTTGAGGAGGATATTATTATTGGAGCTCAAAGAAAAATTCATGTCTATTTAATTCATTATTTGTGTGTCTTGTCTGTGTCTCTTTTGAAATGGACTCAGATTAAAGATTAATGGAATTGAATTAAATTGATTGAAAACATGCTGTTCATCAAAAAAATTTTTTTACCCGCATTCAACAAGATGGGTGGCATTAGTTTGGCATGCTGTTAAATATTTCCTCACCAGAACATATAATTCAAGTATCACAGCTTTGATATAAATAAATTTAATAAACATACTGTATTGTCAGGAAATGTAAAAACAGAAGTTCTGAATCCAACAGTGTTAGCTGAGGTATAAAGTTACAGACATTAGAACTCTGACTTCTCAAAACAGCCTCCAAGGTCATAGCTCAGCAACCTTGGAGCATCCCAGTGGATGGCTTTTTAAGGTAGCCTGTTCTCCTTTTCTTTTAGTGCAAAGATATGTCCAGAGCAGCTGTGCATTTGTTGGCTGCACAGTTTGAACCATTGCATCAAATTCATCGCATAGAAGTTCTATGAAATTGAGGCTGATTGAATGAAGTGTTAAGACACAGTCTAGATATGTACCGGTACACATTGTCTTGTTGCATGTTTGCATTTGGACTAGTCAGATGAGTTTAACCTTAGTGTAACATGACTGCAATATAAATTTTGTTTTAGTTGGTGTTGTGAAAAAAAATTGCCAAGGTTGATGAGTTTGGATGAGTTTGAAAAAGATTAAGAACGTTTATTAGAATAACACAAGTGAATAAACAGATGAACAGAAAAAGAATAATGTAGTCACGGTTGGAACTAGAGAAACTATTCAGAAGACCACATCTGCCAGAGTTCTCCATTGGGTTTGTGACATGCGGAGGAAATGAGAACTCCTTTTAAACCTTAGTGAGGAAGATGTCCATGGTTGTGGTAAATCTGTTGTTCCCTTGACCATAAGATAGATGATTATATCCAAGGCTGGTACCAGAGACTGGCACCTTTCATCTGACAGATGTCCATATCTACATGTTTAGCAGTCTGGAAATTCATTCATTCATTCATTTTCTGAACCGCTTATTCCAATTCAGGGTCGCGGGGAAGCTGGAGCCTATCCCAGGCTGCTTTGGGCGACAGGCAGGGTACACCCTGGACAGCTCGCCAGTCCATCGCAGGGCCACACACAGAGAGACGAACAACCACTCATGCTCACACTCACTCCTAGGGGCAATTTAGAGTGACCAATTAACCTATCATGCATGTCTTTGGATGGTGGGAGGAAGCTGGAGTACCCGGAGAGAACCCACGCATACACGGGGAGAACATGCAAACTCCACACAGAAAGGCCACTGACCAAACCAGCCAAGGATCGAACCAGCGACCTTCTTGCTGTGAGGCCACAGTGCTAACCACTGCGCCACCGTGCAGCCCCAGTCTGGAAATTCTCCGGAATAAATCATCCTTAGTACAATGGTTTATGACTAGTTTCTTGTGACCCGAAGGCCACTATGCATACTGTACTTTACATCAAGAGATGAATCAAACACAGATAACTGTAAGCAAGGGGTCCTGCTAAGAAGACACTCGGGTCTACCTGACCTAAGCCTCAGGAATGTCACAAGAGTGAGGCCTTTAAACATGAGCAGTAAGAATAAAACATGGAGTTAATATAAGTATCAAAAGTAAAATATGAGATTAATGTATATTGTATGAAATTAATATAATTAACATTTCCACTAAAGCTCATCTTGATTTTGAAGATCACATATTTTGCTTGCAGTTTTAATGCCCTGCAAACAATCACACATCTTGTAAATCTTTAAAATGTCGATGCATATTTGTAATTCAAAGGGTACTTAAAGCAGCAGTAGAGTGAGTGGCGTGATTGACTGTATCTGTATATCTGAAATGTTATTTAAAGTCTCTGTTGTGTAAGATTTGTTAATTAACATTATGGAACTCCTTTTCTCTTTTTTAACAATCACTTTAAAATGTAGAATAAACAAGTGATTTAAAGGGAAAAAACATACAGTTTCACAAGTATTTATCTAATACTTGCAATGCAGGCCCTACATGAAATGACCGAAAACAACCAAGACCGCTGAATGTGTCATGACCATACAAATCAAACATTTCAGACTGTGCTGGTTTTAGTGCAATTTATTCTCTGAACACAGGAAATAAGAATGAAAGAAAATGATAAAAGTGAATCAAGTACAGCCCCAGAAAGTCAAATTTTAAAGCAAAAGGATATGTCAAATGTTTGCCACATATGATCTACTCTTTGATTGCAGACACTTTATTGTGTCCCAGTTGTCTTTCATTGTGCGACCTGCTCCAGTTTCTCTGGTACCCCATCACCCATTTCCTTCTCCTGTAACTCACTTTTTTAAAGCTCTTTTCTTCATTGTGTCCCTTTTAATAGCATCACTCTCAGACACATACCCA
>NC_136626.1:22884134-22891634 GCF_933228915.1 Telmatherina bonti
CGCAGTCTGCCACTTCTGCTTTACTTTGACCTCTTTGTGCAGGAGAACAGGTGGAAATATTCATAGATGTGTCATAAAGAAATGCAGATAGCCGAAGGATAGATAATGCAGCCTTTTTGCAATTGTTACATAATGGTTTTGGTGACCCCCCCCCCCCCCCCCCCCCCCCCCACACACACACACACACTCACTACTGCCGAGGGGTGAAAAGTGTGAAATAGTAGAAACAGTCATTATCATCATGCATTGACCTCGAGATCTATTCATCTGTCTTTAATTCATCAGCTGGGCCAAATGGCTCGCTTGCTGTCTTTCTTTCATCACAGCCGTTCTTCACATAAACAGGCAGTCAGCTGCTGAGTTCACAGTCAAAGGCCAGATGGTTGTGGGACCACTGCTGGGAAGGCTTTTGTCTGCTTTCAGCCATTGTTCACATCCTGTGTCTTGTAGTTGTACTGACTGACCAGTAGAGGGCACTGGTGAAGTATCACATCAGCAGGAAGTTCAGAGCGTGTCTCACTCTTTCTTCGAGACTAGCCACAAACACCACAGGTGTTAAATGTTTTCTATGAACTTCTGACTGCAGATAAGTGGTCGATTTTCAAAAGACACACATAACAAAAGGACTGATAAAGTACAGTAGCCTACAGTAAAATTTTCTTAATGATGACCGCAGCAGTAATATAAAAGCAAAAAAATAAAAAAGTGCAGCCATAAATTCAATGAGAAATGTTAAAAACGTTCTCAGTTTTCAGAAAAATTAAACTGCTTTTCAAGAAAGAACACAAACAAAACTAGAGAAAAAAAGCTTTAAAAATGACCAAACACAATGAATATCTTCATTATACACTTTGGTCATTTTTGCTTCTTCGAAGTTGTTGAAGTGTTTACATTTCAAAACCCCAAAATCCAATAATCACTGCAGCTTTCCTTGACCTAAAATTGGAAAAAAATTTATTAATTTCTGGTGTATCTGAATCAGTTTGCTAAAACAGAATAACCCTGTGTTTGCTAGAAAGACTCCCTGCTGAACCAAAGCAGGACATTCACAACCAATAAAAGCAACTTTTAAAAAAGTCTCCATATTAACCTTGCCTTTAAGTTTCAGTTTTCATGAAATTCTAGGCTATACTTCATTTTATTGCTTCTTAATTTATTTTTGTTTGATTTTCACTCTTTGCCATTTCTATTTCACCTGTGACAAGAATAGAATCTGTATATTGCAAACACACTATCCCACTGAAACCAGCTAACTGTGGTATGCAATGAAAATGTGGCCAGCAGTCAGCAGCAGAACACCTGGAAGAAAATGACGAGAACAGAGTCCAACTTATTGGTATTCTGGCCTGACTCATAAGTACCCATTTTAACATGCAGCCTTGGTGATCAATATGATTTAAGCAACAAAATTGGACTTGGAGAGTTTGCTCTACCTAATTGGCCTCACTGAAAAATGAGCTTGTGTGGTTTTATTAGAACAAGAATCTTAGACCTAAGGAGAGTAGTGTGTGTAAGTGTGTGTGTGAGTGGGAGAAGGGGGTTGCTCATGTGTTGTGCTCTCTGCCTCATCAATCAGGCTTTACAGATTGTGTGCAGGATTCTGCAATTTATCCTGGACTCTTTGGTCTGTGCTTCAAGCGCCTACTGGTCCTACTGATGCACACATGGAGACACACAGGCAGAGGTCCACATGTGTCCTCACTCTGCCAGCAAGTTGTTATGGCGCTCAGGTCCAAGGATTCTGAATGGAAATGCATAATTTCTACAGACTGAATGCATGTTATTGACAGTGTTGTGCACCTGTGTGCTTGTTTCTGCAGGGCCGTGCTCTCCTGCACTGGGCCTGCGACAGAGGACACAAGGAGTTGGTGTCTCTATTACTGCAGCACAAAGCAGACATCAATAGTCAGGTGAGCTACAGTTTTCATATGTATGCTTTTTTTTGTTCTTAGAGAGCAAGTCTTTAATCCTGAAACCAATGATTAGCTGGGGGGAAAAAAAAGATAAATTAGGTGTAAACAATGATATGGCATTTTTCATTTGACATTACTGACTATAGAGAGTGAAAGTATTGCTCCTCTCGTTAACATGAAGCCTATGTTCTGGTTTTCCTGTATCAATAAACACTATCTTGTTTTACCTATAGCATATTAATAGAAAAGTATTTTTACAAGTGTTTTTCCAAATTTTTAATAAAAGAAATCTTATGTTTGAAAGCACATTGTGGGTACAGGCTCTTTTGAAGAAGTAATTTACATTAAACTGCACAGTAGCCTGACTACAGAAGGAGCTAGAATAGCGTTTCTTTTGATTCAATGTATGAGTAAACTGTATGTTTTCCAAGGAGTCATTATTGAAAGACACGCATATAAATTTTCTTTATAAAAACCTGTTTTGAATTTCCCCTCGGGGATGAATAAAGTATATTTGATTTGATTTGATTTTCCAGAACTTTTTAACAAGTAAACAGAACTTAGCGCTTTTCTACCTGTTTGAACTTTTTAATTTAACAGACACAACTCCAAATGAGTAATTTTCTATCTTCACTAAACAACTTTGGAATGTTTAAAGGAATATATCTATGACTTTCATTGTTAAAAACAAGATTTCAAAAGCTAAAAAAAATACTGTTATTAACTCATTCTCCTCTTCATGATGCTCTATACATTTTCATAGCAGACAGATGTGAAATGCAGGCAAGCCAGTGAAACACACACACACCCTCAATCTATGAAGCCACACTGTTGTGCAGGTTATTGACCTGCTGAAATGACTACTGGCCCCAAAAGAAGATTTTTCTTGAAGGTAGCATCCAACATCCACCTCTGCATCAATTTTACCTTCACACTTATGTGAGTCATCCATGCCATAGACGCAGATTCATTTTAGTGCCATTAGGCATAGCTTCTGCACCCTTTTTTAGCAATGTGACAGCTTTCACATAGTCCCTGAATTTTCTGAAAGGTCGCTTTGTCCTAGTTAGTGCGCCCCTGCTAGAGCATGTTATGTTAGCCAGCATGACCATCTTAAAACCAGTGATTATTGCACCACAAAGAATAAGCGATCCATTGCTACTACTGAGCAAACTGCAATTGTTTATGTTTCCAAAACATCTCCAACACAATGTGTTTTGACAGTGAGGACAATATGAACCCCCTTTTTTCAATTTCCTAACCACTTGATGATCCTGGATCCGTCTTGTTCAAATATGTACCACTGGATTTAAAGTGATGTCATGCCCAATACCCTAGTTTAAAGAGCTCAGAAGAGCATGTAGTTTGTCAACAGTTTTTTCAGGAGTGTTGTGTATTTAGTAGTCACCATAATCCCTTCTCCCTACCCTCCAGAAAGCCCCCAAGAATTCAGCCATAGTTTTTATTCAGGACAATACATCACCCCAGAGAAAAGCTCTCCCATTGTCTTGAAATTCTAAACTATTTGGGGTCATACTGTGTGCAAAGGTAATCTAGATGTGCCCAAGATTAAGAGTGAACGGAGTGGAAATGATCATGCCAGGTCCATTTTTAACAAACAATAGTTATAGGTTTTTATTGGGTTTTGGAAAATTTCCCAGGTTTGTAGTGGTTTTCAGTGAGGATGATGGAAACATGGGGGGAGCCTCTTCATTCCTAAAGCAATGCTCCATAGATATATTCAAGTAAACTGTGGGCAAACTATTACATTGCCTGCATCTTTGACCCGTCTCCACAGTCCTTCCATCCTCTCCATCCCTTTCAGAAGGTCACCTTTAATTCACTTTGTGGCACACAAATCCCTTAGAGCTTTAGCAGACAGAGTTAGCTGATAGCTAGCCTTGTGTTTAGGCCCCCCCTTAGGTTTAGCCGCATCCAGCCGGCTTTAGCTTTGGCGGTAAGCTGGCTCAGCTGCACATCGGAGAAATTACTCCTCTTCCCTGCCCAGTGGCACGACACTGCGCAGCTCACCGGGCTTCTCACTGAGGTTTTAACTGTGAGGACAAATCAATTGGAAGTAATCAGGCAAATTGTTTTACGTTGCACAACCCACATAATCAGGACATTTCACAAATGACTTTCTCTTTTGTGGTCATGTGTGGCCCTTTTGTTTTGAATGCTTGCAGGGAGGGGGTGGACTTAACAGTGGGATAACTATGAAACGATTCACTGATGATTTACAGCCATATGAAAATAATGACAGCAAAGGCAGACTGATGTATAGATGGAGACTTTTGTTCAATTGTCTTTTTTTTTTTATTTAGATGTTACACATTTACACTCATGTATCCATTATTAAAATATATATAATATCTCCACGTACAAGGAGTTTTCATCAGTGAAAGCGACAAACATAAATCTTTGCCCAGGTAGTAATGTTAGAATGAAAATTACTGAATTTTCCTCCCAACGTTTTGTCTGACTATACTTCAAGTCATCACCTCTCAGGTTTATGTTGTCTTTCTGCCTCATTTGCAATGAAGCAAATAAAGAAACAAAGGAAATAAGAAATGGTGGATTCAAACAATCTGTTCACTTATACCAGTGTTTCTCACTTCCAGTCCTCAGGCCCCCCTGCCCTGCCTGTTTTAGACATGACCCTGCTCCAAAGCACCTGAGTCACATTATTGAACTTCCTCATCAAATTCTTTGCAGCCTGTTTACAAGCCTTTTATTTCATTCAGGTGTGTTAAGGTAGGGGTTGGCTATAAAACATGCAGGGCAGGGGGCATGAGGACCGGAGCTGACAAACACTGACTTACACAGAGGATGGAAACTTTTTAACAGATGTGTGAGAGGTGGGATTTTGCATCCAGTTGGCGGATAAACATTAAGTGAATTCATGAATTCGGGCCATTAGGGCCTTTCCATCTGCCAGTCTCTCAGATGTCAGGGAGAAGTCGGCCATGGAGGAGACTGAATAATATAGAAACTGGATCTCTGTATTAGAGTTACTGGTTTCAGAGTTATGACGTGGTAATGAGGTGGCTGCAAGAAAAATACAGCCAGCTAAATCATAACCCCATAGCAATGCCAAATTATCTCACAAAATGATATCCTTATTAGAAAGTGTGTAAATATCCTTTAAGAACAGGTAAGTCAAAGAGTAGAGTATTAAAAGAGGAAAAGAGAATATTTTTTGTTATGAACATTTTTATACTTCTGTTCTTTCCCCAAATTCTATTTGATGAGAAACAAAGAGAATGTGAGGATTTTTGTGTTAATGTGCAGAAAAGAGAAATGTTTGGGTTGTTTACAGGCTAGTAGAGCAACCAGTAATCTCTCTTGACCTCCACCTACTGCAGAGCAACCAGTAAATAAAGATCAAACATGATTTGTGCTTAATTTGTTGATTAAAAATGGGAGGGGCACTTGAGAGTTAAAACAAAAAGTATTATTGTTTGCTTGGCAGGAGAGGGAAATCGTTGGAAATTAATCAACTGATTGTTTTAGTGAATTGTTCTCAAACCCTGGTAACCTGCATTAAAGGCTTGTTTGATAGTTAATCCAGGATCAAGGCATCACAATAGGTAGCTGTATGTGTTTGAATACGCAGATCACAGATCTGCCACCTGCCAACTGTAACTCAGGTCCTGGTGCTGGTATGGTACATTAAACCCTCTCCTCCTCCTAACCATGTCACTTTGCTCCCTTAGCTAATACTCCCAGATAAAGTGGGACAGCAACCAACACCAACTGTGGAGCAGATGAAAATGAAACCTTGATAAAGATAATAATGGAAATTTTTTTTTTAGCATATTTTAAGAATATATATCTTAATAACTTGTCATGTTTTTGGAGTCGTTTGGGTTTGATTATGTTGAAACGTGAACAGGATGATGAAGATGACTGTTCATATACAGCTGTAATTCAATCAGAACACTAAGAGGTTCATTCATGGTTCAAACACACAAGACTACAACTTAAGTACAATTCAGAAACACCCTCTCCTCTTCCCTCAGTTTGTAATTAAATGTTCATAAGAATGTGCACCTGGTGGGAACAACAGTCTGCACTGACTTTAAAAAGTGGTTTGAGGACATATAAATCCCAAAATTTCTTTCTTAGGAGTGGACTTTTAGTTCTCACACTGCAAATCTACATCAAGTTCCTGACTGCATTGTCCTACTTTAAATCAAACCTTTTGTGTGTGTCAATGTTTGCTCACCCTGTGGTCACCCGTGTCCAGGTGTTGTAATTACAAACCCAAAGCAAGCTTTCAAACTGTTCAGGAAATGTGCATTTGCAGAAAGGTCATACCCATTCATGGAAAGCAGAGTTAAACAGCTAAATCTGTGGTCCTGTAGGGTTACAAATGATAAAGACCAGGAATGGTCCAAAGTAGATTTTCACATTGTCTGACTTGGTCTATGATTAGTGAAAGGCTACACAACAGAGGGGGATTATTTTGACAAAGAGGGCAGGACAGGTGAGATGCAGGTTAGCCAAATAGAAACACAATGCCAGGAAGGAAAGGAATATGTAGGTCTGACGTAAAACGGAGATGATTGGGGGAAGAGGCGGCAGGTTTCAAGCATGTGGCCCTGTATCACATGCTTTTACATTACCCATTCCTATATTATTTTGCATCTCTGTCTGACTCTCTTTAGCCTCTCCTCATCACTCTCCCTTCCCCCCATGTCCCAGTCTCCTTCACTCACTCCATCCCTCCATGCCTCCTCCTCTACTTTGTATTAAAACAACATGATCCATGAGGCGGGGAGGGTGACTCGCAGCACCGCTAATTCTAATTAATCCTGCGTGGTAGCACGGCCACGGCAGGCCCCAAGCACTCCCAGTCTATCAGATAGAAATTCATAACTTAATTGAGGTCAGAGCTTCGAGCCGGCTGAACAAAAGTCTCCAGCCAGGACCAGCGAGATCAATAGTAATAAATATCTGACTGGTTGGCCTTGCAATTGGTGGATCAAGAACACACAAGTCTCATACTACAGTCTGCACTTGGACCCTGCACAGGTATCTAAAGTGTAGATTTTGGGTGAGTTGCCGTTTCAAGACTCAGCTCACAAAAGTTTGAAGTTGTTTCAACATTTTTATTACATGCATTACAGGCAATGGCTTCTTTGATTTCAGCTTGTTTGTGTTTATCTGTTATGGTGTAGAATAGATTACTCGGCATGTATGTGTTTGTAGAACTGATTCTTGAAAGCATGGAGTATCGTTGGATCAACTGATAATTGATTCAATATGTTTGCCAGTGTGATGGACTTGGGAGTATTTTAGTCATTCAAACACAGTCAAGCCAAATGATTAATTAATGACACTGAGACCTTAGCTTAATTATTCTACACTTTCAGCAGTGATATGAGAAGGTTTGTAGAATAACATTTTTATCTATTTTTCCTTAGCATCATCTGTTTCAGTAATTATGTTCATGAACTATTTAATGTTTCAGCATAAAAAACACTGCCTGCCTTCATAGATCTTGGTGTGTAAAAATAGGTAACAATTTCAAGGAAAACTTAAGACATTTTATATTTAAAGGTAGTTTGTACCAATAATTTGG